>NW_013655129.1:5000-44414 GCF_000499385.1 Eimeria necatrix
CATATTTGTCTAGACTGTGGCTCACAGCTGCTTCAGAGCTCAGGGCCGCTGCTGCTTGCTGGAAGACTCTGGGAGGAGCACTTTGGCGTTTTGCTGCTGCGGAGCTGCAACTTGCTGCTGCAGCAAAGACACACACAGCTGCGCAAAGTGCTGCACCTGCAGCTGCTGCTGCTCCCGCAGGCAGCAGCAGCAGCAGCACCTGGGGCTGCGGGGGCAGCCCCAGCTCACCCCCACGAAGGACAGAGGGCTGAGGTGTGCGTGCGCTGCAGCAAGCAGCAGCAGCAGCAGCAGCAGCAGCAGCAGCAGCAGCGGCAGCAGCAGCTGGCGAGGTGCAGCAGCACCCGGAGCAGCAGGGAGGAGCTGCGGACCTCGGGGGAGGGGCAGCGCGCAGGAGAAGTTAAAGCGAGGAATTAAAAGGTGAAATAAGTTTTTAAATTAATTAAAAATAAATAATTAATTTAAGTTTAGAGAAAAAGGAAAGAAGACAAAAGAACGGGGCCAGGCCGAGGCTCCCAACGCCGATTGCCGGCGACCCGCGGCAGCAGACAGCAACCCAGCCGCCGCAGGGGCTCACTTGGGGCTCAAAAAGTCGCCAAAAAGCTCTTTGGGTTTTATAAATTGCCAACAAATGCAATTTAGCAGCAAAAGGGGCAAAAAAAGGCGCAGCAAAGCCCAATTAGGCGCAGCAACCGCAGCCCCTACCACACAGAAGGAGGGACTGGCTGGCTGACCGCGCAGCCGCGGGCTGCGGCGCCACCTCCAGCCGCCCCAACTCAGAAACAATTCAATCCCTTAAATTAATTTGCAAATATTTAAATAAATAAACCCAAAAAAGGCATTTAATTCGAAATCCGCCGCGCCCTTCACACTCGCGAGCCCGCCAGCCTCCCCTCGCCGCCCGCCGCCGCGGCGGACTCAGCCCGCTGCTGCTGCAGCACTGCCCCCTCTTTCTCCAGATCTTTCGGAAAATTAGTTTTAATTAAATCCATTTTGCCAATTTAATTCTTTAATTCCAATTTGCGTCGGCCCGGAGCAGCTGCAGGGGCCTCTGCCCCCGCAGGCCCCCCCTGAGCCACACGGCGGGCAGAACGCTGCAGCACAACAGCCAGCGGCGCTTAATTGCTGCAGCAGCAAGTGCTCAGCAAGAGCAGCAGCAGCAGCAGCAGCAGCAGCAGCTGCTGCTGCTGCCCTCAGCCCTCCCCTAGCAGAGAGCCAGGGGCGCCCACCCAGCAGAGGCCCCCACAGAGCAGCACCTTGGGGCCCCCAGGGGCCCACGGGGGCCCCTGGAGGCCCCTGAGGCCCCCTCAGGTAGGGCCCCACAGGGGCTGAGGGGCCCCAGCTGGGGCCCCTGGCCTGGCCGCTGCTGGGCCCCTGTGGGGCCCCACAGGGAGGCTGGGGGGCCCTGTGGGGCCCCTGGGGGCCCATGTGGGGCCCCACAGGGGTGCAGGGGGGCCCTCCGGGGCCCCACAGAAAGGCTGGAGGGGCCCCTGTGGGGCCCCACAGCTGCTGCAGGGCCCTGTGGGGCCCCGTGGGGCCCCACAGATTTGCTGCTGGCTGGGGCCCCTGTGCCTTCTCTGGGGCCCAGAGGCTTGCTGCAGGGGCCCCAGCCCCACAGGGCCTTTAGACTTCACAGTTGTGGCCAGATTGAGAAATCAAAAGACCTTTTAGAATAAATAAATAAATAAATAAATAAATAAATAAATAAATAAATAAATAAAAATAAATATATATATGCCTATATAAATATATATTTATTTATATTTATGTATACATGCATGTGTATGTACGGGACCCGTAAGGGCCAGTTCTACGGCCCCCCGGGGGCCCCCAGGGGCCCCCTGGGGCCTCCGGGGGCCCCCTGGGGCCCCCGGGGGCCCCCTGGGGGCCCCCTTGGACCCGAATTTGGCCGTAGGGGCTGTGCACTGGCCCTGTACTGCTGCAGCAGACCGCACAGCCAATTGTGGGGAACTGCAGCAGCCGCTGCAGCAGCACAAATGGGGCCTTTTAGTATAAAATATGAAAAATATAAATAAAAAAATGAACATTTAAATAAATATTTATACATTTGGAGTCCATTTTTGTGCGAAGTGTCTGCTGCTGCTTGGCAGCTCGAAAGCAGCAGCTGAACGCGCTGCAGCAAACTGCGGTGTACGTACACTGCAGACTGTTTGCAGAACTGTGCTTCAAATGAATAAAACACTTTTAATTAATTAAATAAATAAAATTATTTTATAACTATAATGCATATTTTAGAGGCAGCTCCTTTTGCTGCCACTGGGAACTAAAATGCGCTCTGAGCTGCTGCTGCTGCTTCCCTTGGGGCCCCACAGCTGCTCTCTGCTGCGCTGCAGCTGCTGCTGCTTGCTGCCTATCCTTTTCTCACCCTAAGAGCTACTCTTGCTGCTGCTGCTGCTGCTGCTGCTGCTGCTGCATGCGCTGCGCTGCTTATTCAAACTTCCCTTCAACGGAACGTCCGAGCCACCTGGGCTCACAGCAGCAGCTGCTGCAGCAGAAGCTGCAGCAGCTGTTGAGGCTGCAGCAGCTGTTGAGGCTGCAGCAGCTGCCGCAGCAGCTGCAGCAGCTGCAGCAGCTGCCTCTGCAGCAGCAGTTCCCGATGCACTCTTACGAATATCGACACCACCGCGTACCTGGTGGGCAATTCCTGCAGCAGCTACTGCTGCTGCTGCTGCTGCTGCTGCTGCTGCTGCTGTTTGCTGCTGCAACGCAGTCAAGGGAGAGCCGCTCCACGAAGCCTGCAGCATCTTCGACTGTCCGCCGAGCCTTTTGGTAAAAAGAAGCAGCGTCTGAAGTGTACATACACCTGAACTTCCTGCTGCTGCTGCTGCTGCTGCTGCTGCTGCTGCTGCTGCTGCTGCTGCTGCTGCTAGGTGGCAGCGAAGAAAGAATGAGCCGGCGGTAGCGCAGGAAGCGATGGGTCTCCTCCAGCCACTGCTGCTGCAGCTGCAAGGCCTGAGGCAGCTGCCGCAGCAGCTGCTGCTGCAGCAGCTGCTGCTGCTTCGCGGGGCGGCTTTGCTGCTGCTGCTGCGCTGCAGCATCGAAGCCCAAGCCGCTGTGCTCGAAGGCCCTTAGTGCATGCTCGTAGACCTCGTGCGCTTGCTGCAGCCAGTGCTGCAGCTGCTGCTGCTGCAGCTGCTGCAGCAGCTGCTGCTGCTGCTGCTGCTTCAGCTGCTGCAGCAGCGGCTCAATACGTGCCAGCGCAAAATCTGCAATGCCCAGAGGCAGCAGCAGACGCGCAGCAACAGGCAAATCCAAGTTGCTGCTGCTGCTGCTCTGCTGCGCATGCAGCAGCTTCAGTGCCACGTTTGCGCCTGCCTCGTTGTTGCTGCGTCTGTCGCTGCTGCTGCTGTTGCTGCTGCTGCTGCTGCTGCTGCTGCTGCCCTTGCTGGCGGAGGTCCGCATGCGTTTCGCTGCAGGCTGCCTGGCGTTTGCTTCCTGCTGCTGCTGCTGCTGCTGCTGCTGCTGCTGCTGCTGCTTCTCGCACAGCTGCAGAAGAATGTGCTGGACCACCGGCAAGACTGCAGCTGGCTGCAGAGCCTTCACCAACTGCGGGAGCCAACTAGTGGCTGCTGCTGCTGCTGCTGCTGCGGCTGCTGCTGCTGCTGCTGCTGCTGCTGCTGCTGTGTCTGGCGCGAAGCCCTCGAGAAGCGCAGCAGCAAGGAGCTTCCCCTCAGCAGCAGACACACTGCTGGGCTGCAGTCGCTTCAACAGCTGCAGCAGTCCCGTGCTGCTGCTGCTGCTCTTGCTGCTGCTGCTTTTGCTGCTGCTGCTGCTCTTTGCTGCCAGCTTGGCCCGCAGGAAGTGCAGCGCGAGAGCAGCACTGGCCCCGGGGTGTACAGACACCACGCGCTCGAGAACATTTGCTGCTTCCTGCAGCAGCTGCTGCTGCTTCGCAGCAGCAGCTGCTGCAGCAGCAGCAGCAGCAAGCCGCCCCAGCAGCACAGACAGTGTGCCGGCAGCATGCCGCAGCAGCACCTCGTGCGAGGCAGCAGCAAGTGCTGCTGCTGCTTCCCGCTGCATTTCATCTGCTACTTCTGACGGGCTGCTGCTGCTGCTGCTGCTGCTGCTGCTGCTGCGTCTCTGCCGCTGCTTCTGCTGCTGCTCCAACTCCGTAATTCGATCTGTGATGGAGAGCAGCGCCTGCTGCAGCAGCTGCAGGATATGCCGCCGTTGCTGCTGCTGCTGCTGCTGCTGCTGCTGCTGCTGCTGCTGCGGTGCACACCAAAGTGCGTTCCAGATGCTTGCTGCTTGGTGCTGCAGGCTTGCTGCATCCGCCAGCAGCTGCAAGTTGCTTATATCATCCCGGCTGCTGCTGCTGTTGCTGCTGCTGCTGCTGCTGCTGCTGCTGGGTTGTAAGCAGCAGACCCGCAGCACACCAGGCAGCAGCAGCAGCAGCTTCCCAGCCTGGGGGAAGCCATTTTGGCTGAGAGCCGACACGGCGTCCCTAGCTGAGGCTTCTTCGCTGCTTTCTGGCTCTTGCTGCTGCTCTTGCTGCTGCTGCTGCTGCTGCTGCTGCTGCTGTAGCTGCTGCTGCTGCTGTTGCATCAGCTGCTCACCATCATGGACCTCAATGGGCGCGTCTTCGCCCTCCACATCAATCACCACCTCGATGGAGTCGAACCAGTTGCTGCTGCTGCTGCTGCTGCTGCTGGCACTGCTGCTGCTGCTGCTGCTGCTGGCGCTGCTGCTGCTGCTGCGGCTTGCTGCTTCCAAGGTGGAAAGGAAGGGGCCCAGCAGCACTGCAGTTTGCGGTGTATCTGCAGCAGTCCCAATGATTGCTTCAAAGCAGTCCATAACGCCTTGCTGCTGCTGCTCTTGCTGCTGCTGCTCTTGCTGCTGCTGCTCTTGCTGCTGCTGCTGCTGCTGCACCGCTTCCAGCAGCAGCAGCTTCCACCTCAGGGGCTCAAACAGCGGCTGCTGCTGCGCTGCCTCAGTGAGCTGTGCTGCTAAGTGCTGCTGCAGCTCTGCTGTCTCCTGCTGCAGCAGCTGCTGCGCTGCACTTGCTTCCAGCTGCAGAGACAGTTCCAGGGCCTGCAGCAGGAAGGCGTCCCTCTCGCTGGTGTCCGCGCTGCTGCTGCTGCTGCTGCTGCTGCTGCCTTTTGCTGCTGCTGCTGCAGCAGGAGCTGCAGCAAGCCGCTCTGCTGCTGCAGTCACAATGAGCTTGCAGGGCTGCAGCGACACGGGCAGCACCTTCTCCTCCACCGCCATTTTTGCTGCCTTGTTCACGCTGCTGCTGCTGCTGCTGCTGCTGCTGCTGCTGCTGATTTGTGGCAGCTGCAGGACGTCGAGGTCTCCTTCGTCGCCGTCTTCCGCGGGCTTCGGGTCCCGCTCGCCAGCAGCAGCCCCCGCTGCTGCTGCTGCTGCTGCTGCTGCTGCTGCTGCTGCTGCTGCTGGTTTGCTGCTGGAAAGCCTGCTGGCGCAGAGTCTGTAAACAGCAGAAGCCTCCAGCCGCAGCAGCTGCAGCCAGACGCTGCTGTCTTTGGGGCAGAAGCGCAGCGCCAGCAGCAGCAAACGGCGAGCTGCCTGCAGCTGCCCCTGCTGCAGCAAACGATCTGCTGCCATAAGCCAGAGGCTGCTGCAGCAGGGGTGCAGCGCGAGGGCCCTCATGAGCTGCTGCAGCACGGCGCGCGTGGCGCCCAGCTGCAGCAGCACGTCGATGAAGCAAAACCACAAGCTGCTGCTGCTGCTGCTGCTGCTGCTGCTGCTGCTGCTGCTGCTGCCGTGCCGCAGCAGCAAACGCGCAAAGATCGAACTCACTCGAGACACCACTGCCCGCAAGAAGGCCCCGTTGCTGCTGCGCATGGCCTTGTACCGCCGCTCCGCCTTGCTGCTGCTGCTGCTGCTGCTGCTGCGGCGGCGGCGCTGCTGCTCGCTGCGCTGCTGCTTCAGCTGCTGCCGCAGCAGCAGCAGCTTCTGCTTGCTGCGGCCCCTTATCAAGCAGTACAGAGACAACTCGAAAGACACATAGCGCAGAAACAGCAGCGGGGGAAGAGGCCTTCTTGCGGAAATGGCATATTCGAATTCTCTGCGCCGCTGCAGCAAAATCCGCACTTCTTGCTGCTGCAGCAGCTGCAGCCGCTGCTGCAGCAGCAGCTCCCCCGCCCAATGCTCCAGGCGGCTCTCTATCTGCTCAGCCATTGCTGCGCCTCCTGCTGCCGCTGCTGCTGCTGCTGCTGCGCGCACGCGTGTTCCTGCTCTCCTGGCTGCTGCTGCTGCTGCTGCTGCAGCTGCAAAGCTGGTTCTCCTGCAGCGTGGCCACAGCTAAGCAGCATCGGAGCTGCTCCCCGCTGCTGCTGCTCTGCTGCTGCTGCGGCAGCTGCTGCTGCTGCAGCTGGCGTGAGGCACCGGCAGCGGGGCCACTGCTGCAGCTGGCCTGTAGGCCGTTCGACCTTTGCTGCTGCTCGCTGGCAATGAAAAGCTTATTAATAAAAGCAAAAATAAAAATAAAAAAGAATATTTCTTTTGACTTTAATTAATAAAGAAGAAAAGCCGCAGGCGGCGGCAGCAGCCCCACGGCGAAGGCGCTCTACTTCGACTTTTCGCAGCCCCAGCTGTGGGGCCCCAGCAGCAGCAGCAGCAGCAGCAGCAGCAGCAGCTGTTTGTCTAGCAGTAACAGGGCAGTTAAAAGATATTTTGCTGCTTTAATTGACGCTGCTGGGCAGCCACGGGTGCGGGGCGCCAGCTGCTGCTGCAGCTAACGCTGCAGCCAGCAGCAGCAGCAGCAGCAGCAGCACAGGTGGCGCGTCGGCTGCCGTTTGCTGCAGCACCGAGAGCTGCTGCTGCTGCTGCTCTCCTTCCTTTTGCTGCACAAAGACACCTCCGCTAGTGCCACAGTGAGGTGTACGTACACCCCATTAGGCCTCAACTGCTGCAGCGCAGCACAGAACTGCTGCTGAGAAGCAGCAAAGAGCTGCCGGGGCAGCAGGAGATCTGGGGGGAGCCCCAGCCTCTTGAGCTTAGCTGCTGCTGCTGCGGCTGTTGCTGCTGCTGCTGCCCCACGAGTCCAGTTGCTATCGCGAGCTGCCTCCTGCTGCTGCGCTGCTGCTCCCCGCAGCAGCAAAAGCAGCATCCGCTGCTGCTGCTGCTGCTCTAGCGGCCAATGAATCCTCACCAACTAAATTGCCAACCAGCTAGCTTGCGAATTACCTCGCCCCCCGCACGCTAGCTAGCTAGCTAGCTAGCTACTTAGCTAGCTAGCTAGCTAGCTAACCAGCCAGCTAGCTAGCTAACAAGCTAGCTAGCTAGCTAGCTAATCAGCCAGCTAGCTAGCTAACAAGCTAGCTAGCTAGCTAGCTGTAACTATCAATCCAGAGGGACAAATGCGCACTCAAGGCTCAGCTGCAACAGAATAAAACACCTGCAGCAGCAGCTGCAGCGCTGCAGCAGCAGCAGGAGTTGCGGCGATGCACGAGCAGCACAAGCTGCTGCGACTGCTCTGCAGCAGCAGCAGCAGCAGCAGCACAGCAGCAGCAGCTGCAGCCCCGAAACGAAAGAGCGGCGAGAGCCTGTCTAGCATCCTATACTAAATGCACTAGGCAGGCTTTAAAGCGGGCCTTTTCACCCGCGAAGAGCTGCTGCTGCTTTTGCTGCTGCTGCTGCTGCTGCTGCTGCTGCAGCAACCGCTACAGCTACAGTTCATGCGGGAAGAGCAGCAAAGCATAAACCTAAAAGCTGCTGCTGTGGCAGCAGCCGCTTCTGGAGCGGCACTGGCAAACGTAGCTCCAGCAGCAGACGCTGCAGCAGCTGCTGCTGCAGCGTCTGCTGCTGCTGCAGCAGCTGCTGCAGCAGCAGCAGCAGCAGGATTCGCCGCCCGCAGCCCCCGACTGCTGCTGCTGTAGGCACTAGAGAGCCGAAGCAAGAAGCAAGAGGAAGTAGAAAAGCAAGAAGCAAACAACAAATGAGTGAATAAATGAGAAATAAATAAATAAATAATAAATAAATAAATAAATAAATAAATAATAAATAAATAAATAATAAATAATAAGTTCAAAGAAGCAAATCACTCAGTCTTCCTTCGCCTCGGCGCTCCCCGCCGTCTTCCGCAGCCGCATCATTTCTATGGAGCCCCCGGCCCTGCAGCAGCAGCAGCAGCAGCAGCAGCAAACAAAAAGGAATAAATTCAAATAAAATGAATAAAATGAAAGTAAAAAAACAAGAAAGAACTCAAGAAACCCGCAATGCAGCAGCAGCAGCAGCAAACAGCAGCAAGCAGCAGCAACGAAGACACAAAGAGGCGCAGAAGGCGCGCCAGCAGCAGCTCAGATAGGAAGAGGCAGCAGCAGCAAAAGCAGCAGCAGCAAAAGCAGCAGCAGCAAAAGCAGCAGCAGCAAACGCAGCAGCAGCATAAGACGCTCGAAGATGAACAGAGAAAGACGCAGAACATTCTGGCGCAGAAGCAGCAGCAGCTAGAGGCAAGCCCAGCTGGCTCTTTGGGCTATGCTCTGCAGACAGAACTATCCCGCTGCTGCTGCTGCTGCTGCTGCTGCTGCTGCTGCTGCTGCTGCTGCTGCTGTTGCTGCTAGCTCGTGCTGCTGCGCTTACTTGTCCTCTTTCAGGCTGGAGGCCTTCGCAGCAGCTTCCTCTTGCCGCTGCTTTGCCGTGTCGGGGTCTTTGAGTTTGGCGGCTGCTTGGCTTTCATCTCCGTGCTGCTGCTGCTGCTGCTGCTGCAGCAGCAGCAGCAGCTCGGCCTTGAGCGCGTCAATGCGCTGCCACTGGCGCCCCAGCAGCTTCCCGCAGCGCCAAACGAACAGCCACAAAACGAGACAGAAGAGTTCAATCCAAAGGTTCCTTTCGTGGCGCAGTTGGTAGCTGCTGCCGCCCTTGAGGCCTGCTGCTGCTGCTGCTGCTGGGGGCAGCCCGGCGAGCGCAGCAGCAGCAGCTTCCGGCCGCGCTGCTGCTGCTGCTGCGTACACCTCCCGCAGCTTCATGGCCGTCAACACCAGGCGAATTGAAGAGTACAGACACACGGAAGCTGCTATGCCGATGTGCAGCGGCCCCAGCTGCAGGTGGAGGCAGCACAAAGACACGCAGGCGCGGTGGACGCGCCGCGTGGGCACGAACACCAGCAAAGCCGCCAATATCCCGCCAAAAGGCAAAAAGAAATACGCAAAGTCCTTCATTTTCAGCGTTGCTGCTGCTGCTGCTGCTGCTGCTGAGGGGGGGGGAGGGAGAGGGCTGCTGCACCGCCCAGGCGTCAGCCGGGTGGAGGAGCGAGCTGCTGCTGCTGCTGCTGCTTCTTTCCTTGCTGCTGCTGCTGCTAATCGGCCTTTTACACTAAACAACGCTCATACACACTGGAGGACCCTGGGGGAAGGAACGAAGGCCCTGCTGCTGCTGCTGCTTTCGCTGCAGCTGCCGCTGCTCACTAGTTACCTCGAACGCTGGCGTAGCTTGCTGCTGCAGAATCCCACGCACACATAAAAGCATGACTTGCAAAATGTACGATTCGTACTTTTAGGGACAAAACTCTGCTGCTTCTGCTCCAAAAACAGCTGCAGCAGCAACAGCAGCAACACGCCTGCGGCGGTTGGGCTCCAACGCATGCGAGCCGCCGCCCGGCTGCTGCTGCTGCTGCTGCTGCTGCTGCTGGTGTGCAATAGCTGGGAAACTCTGCTTTAGATTAAAGTGTAGTGCGGGTCCCGGAGAAGGTTTTCTCTTCGACCCCCAGCTCGTCTCGGCAGCATTCTGGGCCGCGCGGCAGCAGCGGCAGCAGCAGCGAAAGCAGTAGCAGCAGCAACAGCAGCAGCAGCAGTCGAGTCTCAGCGAACTATCAACAGCAGCACGTACTGCTCCAGCCCACAGGGCTGCTGCTGCAGCGCCTTCCGAGTAGGACCCGAAGCCGCTGCTGCTCGACGAAGATGCAGCAGCAGCAGCAGTAGCAGCAGCAGCTACAGCACTATAGCAGCGCAGCAGCAGCGGGTCCGCACACATGTGCTGCCAGTGCCGCAACTAGTGTTTGGTTGCTGCAGAACGACCCGCAGCCGCAGCAGTAACAGCGGAAGTAGCAGCAGCAGCAACAGCAGCAGCAGCAGCAGCAACAGCAGCGATGATGGAAGTCGACGGGCGGGAGCCCCAGTGGGGCCCCAGCGACAGCTGCCGCTGCAGCAGCGACTGTACCGCAGCACCTGCGGCATGCAGCAGCAGCGCGAGGAGCCAGAGCAGCAGCGACAGCAGCAGCAGCAGCAAGAGCAGCAGCAGCAGCAGCAGCAGCAGCAGCACGTTGGAAGAGACCACTGGTCCGGACTGCACGATGCTGCAGCGCCTCAGCGACGACTTGCTGCTGTCCGTGCTGCTGCTGCTGCCCCCCCTCGAGCTGGCAGCTTCTATTCCTTTGGTGTGTCGGCGGCTGCGTCGTGTGTCTGCATGCATGTACTTGTGGCAGCAGGTGCTGCGGCCTGCTGCAGCACGAGCGGGCAGCAGCAGCAGCAGCAGCAGCAGCAAGGCGGCCTCCAGGCACGCCTTCATCGCGCAGTGCAGGGAGGAAGTGCAGCGGAAGAAGCTGCGGTCGCAGCTGCTGCAGCAGCAGCAGGAACAGCTGCTGCTGCTGCAGCAGCAACAGGAACAGCAGCAGCAGTGGTTCGGCACTCCCAAGAAGCGCCGACTCGACAGCAGCAGCAGCAGCAGCAGCAGCAGCGAGATCGACGAGGCCCTCGTGCAGTTCGCGGAAATGCAGGCTGCGATGCAGCTGCAGGAGCAGCAGCAAGAGCGTCTGCAGCAGCAGCAGCAGCAGCAGCGGCTGCAGGAGCAGCAGCGGCTGCTGCACAAGGAGCGCAGCCCCGGCCAGCAGGCTTCTGAGCAGCAGCAGCAGCAGCAGCCCGCAGCAGCAGGCCGCGAGTCGCCGCCGCCGCCGCAGCCCGCCGCAGCAGCAGCCCCAGCAGCAGCAGCAGCAGCAGCAGCAGCAGCAGCAGCAGCAGCAGGCCACGTGTGCGCGGGCAGCCGCTGCAGCATCGCTGCCGTGGGGGCAGACCTCTACCGCTGCGCGGAAAGCGGGCTGCTGCACTGCTGCGGCTGGGGCTGCATGCGAATGGAAGCAGCAGGAGAAGTGGGGTTTGTGGTTTGTCCAGTTTCTGGAATAATGATGGACTTGGCTGGCTGCCATGCTGCTGCTGCTGCTGCTGCAGCAGCAGAACAGGAGCTGCTGCGCCGGGGCGCGCTTTTGGGCGGCAGCAGCAGCGGCGCAGAGGCCGCTGCTGCTGCTGCTGCTGCTGCTGCTGCGGCCCAGAGGCGCCGCAGGGGAGCGGCGCTGCTCCGCGAACTCGCCGGCCTGCTGCAGCAGCAGCAAGCAGCAGCAGCAGCAGCAGCAGCAGACGAAGACGAAGAAGCCGAGGCTACAGATCTTTTTGGCGAGTCCGCCATGGCAACTCTGTGGTGCTGCGAGGGAGACAGGGGGAGGCAGGCAGACCGGTAAAAGCTGCTGCTGCTGCTGCTGCAGCAGCAGCTGCAGCTGCAGCAGCAGCTGCAGCAGCAGCAGCAGTTTTTACCGGTCTGGTGCTGCGAGGGAGACAGGGGGAGGCAGGCAGACCGGTAAAAGCTGCTGCTGCTGCTGCTGCTGCAGCTGCAGCAGCAGCTGCAGCAGCAGCTGCAGCAGCAGCTGCAGCAGCAGCTGCTGCCGGGCCACGCAGTGGAGCTGCGGGCACCAGCAGCAGCTGCTGCTGCTGCCCGCATCTCGTGTGCTGCAGCTGCTGCAGTGGCAGCGAGTGCTGCGGCGCACTTCTGTGCTGCTGCTGGCTGCGCCGTGCGAGGTTGCGCGGTGTTGCTGCTGCTCAGCGTGCATGCGCTGCTGCAGCAGCAGCAACAGCAGCAGCAGCAACAGACTGAGCTCGAGAGGGGGCGAACTCTTTTGAACTCAAGAATTGGCGCCCCCAGTAACAACAGTAGCAGCAGCTATAGCAGCAGCAGCAGCAGCAGCAGCAGCAGCAGCGGCAGGAAGAGCAGCAAGAGCACTGCAGGTTGTACTGTTTCAAGTGCGCTTTTGTCTAGAGTTGGAGCAGCAGCAGCAACGCTAGCTGCAGTAACAGCAGCAGCAACGCCAGCTGCAGCAACAGCAGCAGCAGTAAAGTAGGGAAGCTGCTGCTGGCAGCAGACATCACGAGGAGAGGCGCATGCTTCTCGCTGCCTCTATGATATCACACAGCTGAATTAACCTACTGTGCTGCTGCTGTTGCTGCTGTTGCTGCTGCTGCTGTTGCTGCTGCTGCTGTTGCTGCTGCTGCTGTTGCTGCTGCTGCTGTTGCTGACGGCGCACTGCAGCAACTGCTGCCTCTTGGCACAGCGACACGCAAAGTGTCGGGGAAAGAGAACCTGCACATGATGCTGTTGTGCTGCTGCTGCTGCTGCTGCTGCTGCTGCGGCTGTTTAGCAGCTCAACAACCTGCTGCAAATCCTTCTTCCTAATGGACGGACTGCAGCGGCCAATAAGGCAGCGCTGGAGCAGCCCTGCTGCTGCTGCTGCTGCTGCTGCTGCTGCTGAGTCGCTGGAGCTGCTGCTGCTCCTGGCCAGACTGAATACTTTGCTGAAACGGTGAGGCTGCACCAAATGCGCAAAGCAGCAGCAGCAGCAGCAGCAGCAAAAGCAGCAATCAGCTGCGGAAGACAGCAGCGCCACAGGAGACAGTAACAGCGGCACGGGAATAAAGGGAACTAGACGCAGCAAGATAGCAGCAGCGGAAGCAGCTAGCAGTTGAGCAACGTCACCAGCAGCAGCAGCAGCAGCAGCAGCAGCAGCAGCAGCAAGTTACGGACTTGCAGGAGCCTGCTGTCAATGTTTGCTGCTTTAGTTGCTGTGGCCAGCAGCAGCAAACTGGAGGCAGCAAATCTCTGCCCCTCGTCGGCGCTGAAAGCCCGCAGCAGCGCGAGCTCGTCGATCTGCTGCAGCAGAGTTCCCGCTATCTTGCTGCTGCTGCTGCTGCTGCTGCTGCTGCACAGGATGTCCACGTCTTCAATGAGCAGCACAGCAGGAGTGCAGCGCCGCAGCGAAGCAAAGACCGACAGCAGCTGCTTGTCTGCTGCAGCAACTTCTTTCCGCAGCAGATCAGCAGCAGACAGACGCACCAGCACGGCGCCTGCTGCAGCAGCTACGCAGCCGCACACGAACGACTTACCTGCAGCAGCAGCAGCAGCAGCAGCAGCAGCAGCAGCAGAGAGTCGCTGTTAGAGCGTGTGAAGCGTGCAGGCAGCTGCAAGTAGCGGAGGCCCGGGAACAGCAGCAGCAGCAAATATGCAGCTAGAAGCAGCACACAGAGCAGCAGCAGCAGGAAGAGAGGGAGCAGCCAGAGAGAAGCCAGAAGCAGAAAAAGCAGCAGCAAAAGAAAGCAAGCAGCTAGCAGCAGCTGCTGCTGCTAGCAGCAGCTGCTGCTGTGTGCTGACCTGAGCCCGAAGGCCCCTCGAGAACGCAACCAAGAGGTGCCGCCTGAAGCGCAGCAGCAGCTGCTGCAGCAGCAGCTGCAGCAGCAGCAGCACCGGAAGGAGTTGCTGCTGCTGCTGGAGCTGCTCTTATTTGCTGCTTAAATGGCCCCACAACTTCCCTTTTTAGCTGCTCCACTAATTGCTGCTGCCCCCACACAGCTTTCAGGCCCTGCCGGACCCGCAAGCAGCAGCTGCCGCACCAGCACCTTTTGCTGCTGCAGCGGCCGTTGCTGCTGTCGCTGCTGCTGTGGCTGCTGCTCGTGCTGTCGCTGCTAGTCTCGCTTTCGCTGCTGCTGCTGCTGCTGCTGCTGCTGCTGCTGCTGCTGCCGTTGCTGCGGCGCGTGTAAGTGAGGTATGCCAGCCTCCCCTCTGCTGCTGGAGAAGCAGCAGCAGCAGCAAAGATCTCGTTTGCTGCTGCATCCTGCGGCGCCGACACAGGAGGCAGCAGCCGCTGCACACTGCCGACCCGCAGCAGCCGCACTGCTGACGGGCTGACAGAGAGCAGCGCCTGGCGCAAGTCTGCAGCAGACAACACCCTGCTGCTGCTGCTGCTGCTGCTGCTGCTGCTGCTGCTGCGGAGCTGCCGCTGCATGCAGTTCGTGACGGCAGCGCGCAGAAGACTGCGCAGGTCGGCTACAGAAAAGCCGCAGGTCCACAGAGCGCCAATGCTGCGCATGCACATCGCAGCAGCAGCAGCAGCAGCAGCAGCAGCAATTGTTGCAGCGAGCACAAGAGGTGCAGCCAAGCAGGTTCCGGCAGAAGCAGCAGCAGCAGCAGCTGATTACTCACCTTGCGAGCCGGCGGATTTGTGTGGCCTCCGCAGCAGCTGCAGCTGTTGCAGCTCCTGGAGCTGCGGGAGCTGCTGCAATTGCTGCTGCTGCAGTTGTTGCAGCTGCTGCAGCTGCTGCAGCGCCAGCGTACATGCGGCGCAGCAGCAGCAGCAGCACTGCTGCTCGCTGCTGCTCCGAAAGAGAGTCTGACAGCGCTATAACTCGCTCTATAAGGAATGGCTGCAGCAGCTGCTGCCCCAGCAGCTCGGCCAGCCGCTGCCGCACTGGCAGCAAGCCTTTAGCAGCAGCAGCAGCAGCACTGCCAGCAGCAGCAGCAGCAGCCTCTGCTGCATCAAAAGGCACCATGACAAACACGGGGAGGCCTTCGCTGCTGCAGGTCGCCGCAAACGCAGACAGCTGCTGCAGCAGCAGGCTCTTCAAGTTGACGCGACTGCTGCTGCTGCTGCTGCTGCTGCTGCTGCTGCTCGATGCCTGCAGCTGCAGCAACGAATGCATGCCCTCCAATACAACAAAGACAGCCCCGCCGCCCGACAGCAGCAGACTCAGCTGTCGTTCTGTAATCGGCTCTTGCTGCTTCCCTTGCTGCTGCTGCTGCTGCTGCTGCTGCCCTTGCTGCTGCTGCCGGGCAAGCTGCAGCAAACTCTTTCGAAAAAGAATTTGGCGCGCCCGCGCCTCTGCTATTATTGCTGATAGTTGGCGCTGCAGTGATAAGCCCCCTGCAGCAGCCCTGCTGCTGCTGCTGCTGCTGCTGCTGCTGCTGCTGCAGAGGGCCTCCGCTACACAGCAGCACAGTGCATGTGCTGCAGCGGGGCATTTCGCAGTAGCATCAAACTGCTGCTGAGGCTGCTGGCTGAGCTGCTGTTGAGTCTGCTGCTGCTTGCCTGCACCGGAGCAGCAAGCGCTGCTGCTGCTGCTGCTGCTGCTGCTGCTGCTGCTGCTGCTGCTGCTGACCGGAGGCAGCACACTACTGGCGTATAGACCTAAATTAACAGTCCGGGCGCCGCGGCCCTCAGCGGAGCCGCAGTTCTCAGCAATTGCCTCCTGGCTTGCTGCTGCTGCTGCTGCTGCTGCTGCTGCTGCCTCCCCTGCTGCTGCTGCTGCTGCTGCTGCTGTTTGGCGGGGCAGCCAGGGAGCGTGTGCAGCCACAGCGCGGCAAAAGTGACGCACGCCTTGGCCTGCAGCACAAACCCTAAACCCTAAACCCTAAACCCTAAACCCTAAACCCTAAACCCTAAACCCTAGATTCTACCATCTAGACGCCAGGCTTTCTGCTGCTAGGGGCCTCAATAGGACCAGACAGCAGCAGCTAGCAGCAGCAGCAAAGCCACAGTGCTTGCAGCAGCAGCAGCAGTGGCAGCAGCAGCAGCAGTGGAAGCAGCTGCAGCAGTAGCAGGTGCCGCGGGCTCCAGAAACTCCAGCAGCAAATATAATAAGCAGCAAGGGCAGCAGCAGCAGCAGCAGCAGCAGCAGCAGCAGCAGCAGCTGCGGCTTGCCTGGTCCACATTCGATAAGGAATCCGTGGGGTGGGGCCTGACCACTGGCAGCAGCAGCAGCAGCAGCAGCAGATGCAGCAGCAGACGCAGCAGCAGACGCAGCAGCGGTTGCTTCTGCTGCTTCTCCTCTGATTGAACCAGCAGCTGCCGCTGCGCTTGCTGCTGTTGCTGCTTCCTTTCCGCTGGCCGTTGCTGCTGTTGCTGCTGCTGCCTCTGCAGCGGCTGCTGCTGCTGCTGCTGCAGCTTCTTTCAAGAATGTGAAGGCAAAGGCGTCCCGCAGCAGCAGCAGCAGATGGTGCAGCTGCGTGTCTCTGCCTCCATGGCAGCAGCTGCAAATGCGGCGCAGCCACTGCTGCTGCTGCTGCTGCAGCAGCAGCACATAATCACCAAAGCCTTCGGGATGCAGCAGCAAAGAGGGCTGCTGACAAACAGTGGAGGCGAGCCGAGATATTGC
This sequence comes from Eimeria necatrix, assembly GCF_000499385.1. NCBI lineage: Eukaryota > Apicomplexa > Conoidasida > Eucoccidiorida > Eimeriidae > Eimeria > Eimeria necatrix. The sequence continues at coordinate 21,161 of NW_013655129.1, forward strand.
TTCATCTGCTGCTGCTGCTGCTGCTGCTGCTGCTGCTGCCCTTGTCACTGTTGCTGTTGAGGCCGCGTCTGGGCTGGAGGCTGCTGCTGCTGCTTCTGATTGCGCTGTTGCTGCTGTTGCTGCTGCTGCTGCTGCTGCTGGGGAGCAGACGCGGTGCCACCTGAAAGAATGTGAAGGCAGAAAGCTGCTGCCTCTGCTGCATCTGTTCTTGCTGCTGCTGCTGCTCACTGCTGCATCACTGTCACTGTCTGTGATACTGCCGCTGCTGCAGCTGTCGCTGCTGCTGCTGCTGCTGCTGCTGTTGCTGCTGCTTCTAAGCTCAAGCCACTCGCCACCGGCTGCTGTTTCGACAGCAACTCTAGGGAGGAGCAGCTCTGCACCTGCGTGGGGTGGAGGGGCTGCTGCTGCAGCAGCAGCAGCAGCAGCAGCAACTTCACCTGCCATTTCTGGATCACTGTGGGCAGGCAGCAAGAACAGGGGAGTGCTGCTGCTGCTTCGGCTGCCGTTGGCGGGCGTTGTTGCTGCAGTTGCTGCTATTGTTTCTGTTGCTGCTGCAGATCCTGCTGCTGCTTAAGCTGCAGCAAAAACTGTTGTTGCTGCCGGTTACCCAGGAAAACATGGGCTTGCTGCAGCACTTGCTGCTGCTGCCCTGCTCGCTGCTCAGCCTTCTGCTGCAGCCGCCCCGGGCCCAGATTTTCACATTTCAGGCAGCAGCAGCTAATTATTTAGGAAATAAAAGGCAAAGTTTATGAAATTACTTTGAAATTGACTTATTTAACCCCACGGGGCCCCCAGTTTCGAGGCCCCTGAGGGGCCCCCGGGGGCCCCTGCATGGGGCCCCCCGGGGTCGATGAGGTCAGCAGCAAAGCAGCAGAAGTCTATACAGCCGAGTATCTCTTCGTTTTCCAATTTTGATTATTTATATTTTCAAAATATTTATTTTTTAATTTAATTGAAGTTCAATTACTTTCAGTTAAAATCTGCTGTCGCCTCAACAGCGGAAACAGTGTTCCGCAGCAGCCTTTCGGCGGCGCCCGCTCCTCGCTGGAAGGCTCGCCGCGACGCTAAACCCCAAACCCTAAACCCTAAACCCTAAACCCTAAACCCTGCACAGGAAAACCCTAATTGTATACACTAAAGTCGAAGAGAAAGCTGTTAAACGCGCCTTGCGGGCGCCCCCCTACACCCGGCTTTTCGAGCGGCTGAGGGTCACTCATCTGTTTCCCCTTCCCACTAACTTGGTTGCTGCTGCTGCAGCAGCAGCAGCAGCAGCTGCTGCTGCTGCTACTGGTGCGGCCATTCTGTTCCTCGCTGCTGCGCTGCTGCTGCTACTGCAGCCGCCGCCAATGTTGCCGCCCCTGCTGCTGGCACCACCTTTGCTGCACCCACGCTTGCCGGTGCCCTGCTGCTGCTGCTGCTGCTGCTGCTCTTGCTCCTCCCTCGGCCGTCAGAACAGCCACAGCAGCAGCAGCAGCAGCAGCAGCAGCAGCAAAGCGGCAGCTGCGGGGCGCAGCCCCAGACCCCACAGTGTCTCAGTGCATGCACTCCGCGGAAATGCATGCAGACAATTTGCATGCACTCAGCAGCAGCCCCAAACCTTTTGCTGCTGCCCAGACCTTCTGCGCAAAAGTGCCTTTCCTGTGCATGCATCTAAATATATTTATTTTATACTTATGTAAATATAAATATATATATATAATATATATATAGATATATATATACATAAACATATATAATATATATATATATATATATATATATATATATACACCTATATGTGTGTATGCGCGTGAGCACTTTGCATGCACGCAGGTGTACGTACACCCGAGCAAAGCGTGCTGCTGCTCTGCGTGCTGCTGGAAGCAGCAGCAAAGTTGTGGGGTCTGCATGCACGGGGTGTACAGACACTGAGCTCTTCTGTGGCTCTGCATGCATGCGCGGCACTTCAGTTCAAATCATTTGCTGCTTCTGCCTTTCCCCAGCGCCCTCCCGCTGGCTGCAGCCCGAGCTGCCGCTGCTGCTGCTGCTGCTGCTGCCGCTGCCGTTGCTGCTGCTGCTGCTGTTGCTGCTGCTGCAGTTGCTGCCGTTGCTGCTCTTGCTGCTGCTGTTGCCCTGCTGCTGCTGCTGCTGCTGCTGCCGTTGCTGCTGCTGCTGCTGCTGCTGCAGCAGCAGCAGCTAGTTGGTGCCCTCCAGGGGCTCCTCGGGGTCATCCTTTGCATACAAAATGGCCTGCAGCTGCTCCACACTCAAAGCTGTTTGCCCCGGGGCTTCGCAGAGAATTTCAATTCTGCGGAGTTTGCCGTAGTAGAAGTCCCGCTCCAGCACGGCTTGCTGCAGCTCGCCCTGCAGCGTCTCCACTGCTGCTGCTGCTGCTGCTGCTGCTGCGTCTCCCCGCAGCCGCTGCTGCGAAGGCTGCTGCGGCTCCTGCTGCGCCTGCTGCTGCTGCTGCCGCTTCTGAGAGGCGCCCGCGCCCCCGCCGGAGCCCCCAGCCCCGGGCCTCTGCTGCTGCTGCTGCTGCTGCTGCTGCTGCACGCGGCAGCGGGAGGACGCGTGTGCTGCTGCTGCAGGCTTGGCTGCTGCTGTTGAGGAGGCGTAGGCAGCAGCAGACGGCTTCTTGGGGGCCCCCTCGGGCCCCACGGGGGCCCACGCGGGGAAGGGGCCGATGCCGAGCTGAACATAAATAAATAAATAAATAAATAAATAAATAAATAAATAAATAAATAAATAAATAAATAAATAAAGGCAAGAGGCAAAAAGCATGCAAACTAATGCACCTTTGTTCAACACCACGCACGGCAGCCGCAGGCCTGGCGCCAGCAGCAGGAGAAGCGAAGTGCACTAGCTGCAGCAACAGCAGCAGCATCATCAGCAGCAGCAGCATCATCAGCAGCAGCAGCAGCAGCAGCAGCAGCAGCAGCAGCGCATCACCACCCCCACGGTCCCCACCACCACCCCCACCGCCACGTCACCACCCTCCCTATCCCCGCCATCCTCACTGCCACCCAACCCTTAGCAGCAGCAGCAGCAGCAGCAGCAGCATCATCATCATCATCAGCAGCAGCAGCATCATCATCAGCAGCAGCAGCAGCAGCAGCAGGAGCAGCAGCAGGAGCGCTTGGCGGACCCGGCGCCGTTCGAGGGGGTCGTAGGGGACGTCGGTGGCGTAGAGGGGCGCCTGGCGGTCGCAGAAGGCTTTGAGCCACTGGAGAAACTCCAAGTTGTCTTGGTACTTGGCCTTGACGAGTTTGTTGACTTCGATGTGTTTGTGGACTTGGTGTGCGTCGAAGGCGGCCTGCAGCAGCTTGTAGTTGTGCACGAACTCGTACTCGAGCCGCGCGCCCCACTTGACGCGGCCCATGGCCACGCGGCTGCGGGGCCCCAGCAGCCAGTCCAGGGCTTGCAGGTAGACGCAGCCCGAGGCGCACTCTTCCACTTTGGAGAGTTTCAGCTGCAAACTGCTGTTCAGCCACTCCAAAAGCTCCGTCCGGCCCACGAAAAAGGCGCCTTCCATCATTCCCACGCTGCTGGGGTCGGCTTCCCGCGCGCCGCCGCCCGGCGGCGGCGAGGCTCCGCACAGGCTCATGCCGCCACGCCACTCCGCCGCCGCAAGCCGCTCGAACTCCCCCAAACGCTGCCGGGGGACAAAACACAGAAAATCTGCACAAATCCCGAAAAAATAAACCGCCTGCACCCCGGATTCCCGCCGGATCGCCCGCGCAGCCAGCAGCAGCAAACGGGGTGAACAACCCCGCTGATCCCGCGCCGCCCACGCGATCTGCGCAGCGGCTGCACCGCCGAAAGGCAAAATTGACAAAAAATTGAAAACGCGAACGACGGGAATGACGCGAGGCGCCGCCACAACCAGCTCCGCAAACGGCTTAGCGTCTGCAAAGATCCAGCGCGCCTGCGTGGCCGCACGGCAAACGCAAGCCGCAGCGCTCGCCGCTGACAGTTTACTGCTTTCGCTGAGACAAAACTCCAGTTAAAAGAAAGGACAAACAGGACTTCGGCGCTCGCGCCGGGTGCGGGAACCTGCGCAGCCGCGGCTGGGGTGGGGTTGCCCACCACGCAACACCCGGCGACCCGAGCCAAAGCCACGGAATGCTTCCACATTGAAAGCAAAATATTATAAATTTGAATTTATAATGAAATTTGAGGTAAGGCCCGCACAAACGATGCTCAATTTGTTAAACCGGCCGTCGACTAGACGCTGTCCACCCTGGCTCTTGCTCCCTCTTTCCCGCTCCCCAAGCACACATTTCAACTCGTACCTGTGAGAAGACTCTAAGTCTTTGTCTGGCACTCAGAATAGTCCGCTTTCGGCGTGTCTGCTGATCTTTGAAAACAATTCGTTCACTTCAAGTCAACTGGAGGTGAAGACACAGAACAACAACCACCACACTCTTGCCTGCAGAAAGGCGACACGGGAAGGATCTGAATTCAAAAGCAAGTCCAGCCTTCATAATATTCAGCGTAATGAGGCAATTCCCGCAACCTTTTGGTCCAGCTAAAGGCTCCACGGGCTGCTAGACACCACTAGATAAGCAGAGAAGCTGTTCAGTGAAGGCTGAAGTAGGCTTTGCTAAAGGCAAGAGAAAGGCCAAGGCCACGGCCAAGAGCTTCCTGACAGTGCACAGTACATAAGAGTCTTTCATTTGGTTTACACCAATGCTTAGAGTGACTTCCGCAGCAGTAAATGCTTTTTCAAAAGGAACACCTCCATACTTTCACATCAAGTGTCTTGCGGGGTTTAGGGGCACATCCCCGTAAGCCAAATCCTCAAATTCACAGTACGGCCAACACTGGGGCATAAAATAAAACAAATTTGAACCCGTGAAATAGCCTTTTTAGTGGTGCAGCTTTGGCAGCCAGTGCACTAGCATGCGTGTTAGGGGAAGCGACAGAGCCCTAGCCTCTTGCATTCTTAAACGCTCATATAAGAGAACTTCAGCTGTTAGATTGCTCTCAAGAAAGATCTGAGGTTACTTTTGGCCTTATTCTGCAAAACACTAACGAGGATTATTGCCCAGTACGTCATCTGTTGTTGTAACGGCACGACTACGCCCTTATGGTATGCAATGGAAACCTAAACCCTAAACCCTAAATCCTAGAAGCCATAAGCTATAAACACTAAACGGTGTTCCTTAATAAAATCTCGGAAATGAGGGATGTGTCTCGCTACTCAGGACAGCACATGGCCCGTCCTGTTAAGTTTTGGGTGCTCAGTCTGAGTGCCTCCAGACTTCCTGCTTTCCTCTTGCATTGAAGCTGGAAAAGTTGCCTTTAGGCAAAGTTCGCACATCTATTTTCTCACAATTTGTTTAAATCTGATTGGGAAAACATCTGATTAGCTGGGGCTGCATTTACTTGCGCGTAGCTGCAAGCCTCCTGTGGTGTAGGGAAGCCTCGAGGCTCGTCAGACACCTGAAAGCCCCTAAAGCTGGCGGCAATAAACTGCGAAAAATAAAGCAAGAGGAAGTAAAAAGAGAAGAGCACTTGAAGTAGTTCAAATAACCTGAACTGGCCAGGTCACCTGCTGCTGCTGCTGTTTGGCGCCTGTCAACTATGAGCCACAGGAGCGTACTGCGAAGTTCGGCCTTAGGCAGTTAATTCTTTTGGCTTCGCTGCGTTGACTAAATGGAGATGTGAGTTACTGGAGGTACTTGGGAAGGTGCAGTTTGTAGAAGCTTCGCTCTTTTGCTTTCTAGCTAAATCTGTGCCTCTATGAGTGCTTTTTGGCAGAGCCGTCAGCCATCTTAATTGCACATGCAAACTGTACTATATTGGCAAAAAAGTCATGATATACAACTCTTGAAAAAAAAGATTGCGACTTGTGCTTCGTCAGCGGGGGCAGCATTAGGAGTTACTTGTTGTTCATGAAAGAAAAAGTCCCACTGGCAAGCACCTTCGCGACGAAGGCAACAAAGTTTTCGGATTTGAATTTAATTTTATACTGAGGCGCTGCCAAGCATAGTAATGAGGTCTTCGCATGCAATACGAATATCCAGAAACATCGAGGGACCGCCTCTGCCCCCACACCGCAGTAGCTCCTAAGGGTCACTAATGCTAGCTAATCAATGTGCCAAATAAATGTAAAACTGCTGCCAAATAGCCGCCATGCTTCTCTTTTCTAATCAAAACGATGTATTTCAGTGTTCGTGCGGCTGCACTTGGCTAAGGACCAACTGGACTCTGTCTGCAGGTGCTGTGGTCGTACATTTACAAAGAAGAGCTCGGCCAATCGAACTGGCCCTAACTAGTGCGTCTGATAAGAGTTTGGCCCCCCAAATGTGCCTTTTTTTATGGGCATAATGAGCAGGACAAAGCAGGTATTGATTGAACTGGAGCGAGGCCTCCGTGGAGCTTACCAAGAAGAGCCACGCCGCCGTACAGGAAGAAATGCACTAGCCCGCTGAGCCCAAAACATTAGGAAAAAACCCAATCCAGATGCAAAGAGAGATGCTTCGGGATCCTTCAGCTGCTTATGGCTTTAAGGAGGGCGAACTTGGGGCCAGCCAACTGCGGCCCCCTAGTGCAAATGAACTGAAGCTGGCAGATCGGCTGAACACGGGCCCCTTAGGCAGCGTAAATATGAGCATATTGCAAAATACTTTAACTAGGAACAAATAAGTCGTATTAAATGAAAACGCGAACAGTCGGAAGGCCTACGAGTTCATGCTCGACGGCCGCGGTACGCTTCTGAAGCATGGCCACCCATGTCTGGAGGTCTACACCTTGAAAGCCAAATTCCAGCTGCAAGTTTCAAATTCTTCTTGAACTTATTCTGAAAACAAAGTGTAAAAAGTGGTCGTCAGTTCCTTTTCAGCTACCACTCGCATTCCAGCGGCGCCAACGGGCAAGGTAGTTTATTTCGGCCTTGCGCTGCTGCTCAGTGCCCCAGAGCACCACTCAGCCAAGCGCCGGTTAATTTTGCCGTACAAAATTATTTAATGGTGTTTTGCACTTTATAATCATATCTCTCGCCTTCTGGGGCTTAATCCCACTACCTGGGGGTATCATGAACCAAACAGCCATGGCTGAAGAGCCCTGCAGACGGACATCCCGCCAACACCGCCGACTCGCCGTGAGGAACAACTGCGCAGCTTCACTTGAATACCACTGCATAAGTGCGGGCCTTTTTGTTTCCCTTAACAAGCAAGCTGCTGCTACCGCGGCTGCCGCCGCGGCCGTTGGCTCTGTAGCCCCTTGAGACTGGAGCAGCAGAAGCAGCAGCAGCAACCCCCCGGGCCGCAGCCGCCGCAGCACCAGCCCTTTCCCAGCAAATTGGCAATCCAGCTTTCCTACAGGGCCTAGCCTTTTGAAGAAAGGGGGCTGCAGCAGCGGAGGCACTCCTGTGCATGCCAGCTGCAGGCCCTGGCCCCTGGGTCTCGCGCTGCGCTACCAAATGCGGAAGTGGCAGCAGCAGCGCGCGCGGCACTCGAAATGGCACTTCTGTCTCCTTTTGGCTCGGAAAGGCCGCGGACTGTTTTCTTCAGAGGCAGCCGCTGGGACTCTGCGCGCGGCGAAGTCCCCAGCAGCAGCGACAGCAGCAGCAGCAGCAGCAGCAGCAGCAGCAGGTCTCGCGTGAGGTTTTCGCGGGCGTCTCAGCCCGCGTACGAGGCGTGGGACGTGGGCGGGGGCACGACAGCAGCAGCAGCAGCAGCAGGCCTGCAGCAGCAGCAGCAGCAGCAGCAGCAGCACGGGGAGTTTCTGGTGGCTGGGGGGCCCAGTGGGTCTTTGGCTGGCAGCGACAGCCCAGTTGTGGGGGCCCACATTGAGTTGCCTGCTGCTGCATCTCCTGCCTTCGCAGGCAGCGTGTCTGGCGCTGCTGCTGCAGCGACTGGAGCCAGCGCAGCAACTGCAGCAACAGCAGCAGCAGCAGCAGCAGCAGCAGCGGAAGCTGCGCCCGGGGAAAGCTTCCTGCAAGTCTTCAGCAGCGCAGATGCATGCGCCCTCTCCAGCGGCAGCACAGGCCTGCGGGTGAGGAAGCTGCTGAGCTGGGGGGCTCTGGGGCTGCTGGCAGCAAAGCTGCTGCTGCGGCCGGACAGTTCGCTGCGGCCGCGGAAAGTGCTGCTGCTGGACTTCGTGAGTACTTTGGCTGCGGGGCAGCTGCTGGAGCTGCTGCCTCCCTTCGAGCTGCGGCTGCCGCCGGAGCAGCAGCAGCAGCAGCAGCAGCAGCAGGGGGCCTTTGCGGACACCTGCGACCAGTACGCTGCAGCGCTGCTCATAGAGGAGCTGCTGTGGCTCTTCACGCTCAAGTTTCTGCTGCGGCAGGCTGAGAGCCTCTTCGGCTACAGACAGGGAGAGTACTTGGAAGAAGAAACTGGCTTTTGGGAGGACTCTGAGGCTTGTCAGTTGCAAGTTGTAAGCCGCAGCAGCAGCAGCAGCAGCAGCAGCAGCAGCGCAGCAGCCCCGCTGCAGGTGGCTGGCCCGCGGCGGCGCGCTGCAGCGCTGTGGGGCGTGCACTGGGGCAAGTACCTGCAGCAGCTGCTGGTGCTGCTGGCCTGCGTCGCTGCAGCACAACTCGCCACGCTGCTGCTGCTGACCCTCCTGGCCGCTCCCCTCGCCCCCCTCGTCGCGCTGCCCCTCTGGCTGCTCCACAGGGACAACGCGGCCTTGCGCCGCTTCATGGTGGCCTTTGCCTGGCCCATGTGCACGGACTTGGTGCAGTTCTGCAGCATCGACGCCCTCATCCGGCGCAGGCCGCCCCCCGGCCCCCCAAAAGCAACTCACCACTGACATTTGGCGCGGCTTTCCAAAAGCGGAGGCCGCGCAAGGCCTGCACAGACTCTGCTTTAGGCTTTTTCTGCGCAAAGTGCCGCTGCCCCGCTGGGTTTCCGCGCCAGCCTTGCGGCCGCGCCGTTGAGGCCGGAAGCCCAGGGCTTTCCCAGCCCTTTGCTAGAAGTAGTGCTTCCTGTAGCAAATAGTGCACCATTTTGCAGCGGGATTGCCGGTAGGCACTGTTCTCGAGCCGCAGCCCTCACTGCAGCCACTGGCAAGTCACGAAACGCTGCAGATTACACCGTGGCAAGCAGGCTTGTTGCCCGACTCTGCCTACCAACCGAGTTGAAATATCCTAGAGGCAGGCACTAGTGGATCATAGGTTGTATGTTGTACAATGTTTCGCCTTTTTAGTTCTCAAAATAGGAAATGTGCGGCCGAGGCACGCGCATGGGGGCAGGTGCCGGCTTTGCCAGCTTGTGGCTGCTGCAGTGGTGCGATTCCTTTTCGTCCTATTTCTCTTCACACAGTCTCGTGAGAAAATTAGGTTTCTTGGATTTCTCCTGTTTCAAACTGAGGCCAAACTGTAGTGCTGGCTCGTGGAGCTGCTTAGATCAGCCAAACACCGATGATGCAACACGAGAGCACCAGTGCTACGCAGTGCAGGCTAAGCACGATTAATGGGCCAGCATACACTTTCGTGAATTGCAAAATAATTGAGTTGGGTACAAATACATTTGATTTTTCGGTCAGGAACTCGTGCAGCTTCTCTACAATCCCGGCACAGGGCCGACCACTGCCAGCGGACGCAGGTTTTGCTATCCAACAGCCACGGTCACTTCAGCCCTCTGTCTCACTGTAATGGCACATTTTGTATCCAAAGGATGAGATTTTTATTTGATAGTAAACTGAAAAGGTTCTGGTGGGATACATGCGGGCAAGAGTCTTCACGAGTACATTACTGACTGCAAACTAGAACAGCACCTTGCGACGATCACAGCGCACATACGCTTACATCCGAAAAAAAAGTCAGCCGCTCTCTCAGTGGGTCTCACTAAGGTTTTGTTGAGCCTTTTGGATTTAGAAAATCAGTCAAGTGGCGTTATTGTTCACTCTTATGCAAGTGGCTCACAATAACCCGAGTACTGCTTGCAGAGGAAAGCTGCATAGCAGGGATCTGCACCTCGGGACAGAACGTGTCTTTGCAGCCATTGCGTCATGCATCTTTTAGATCCGGCCACAATTGCACTTCTAGTAATGTTTACTTTCACGGTTCATAGCTATTGAAGGTGAAACCGGTGGATTTAATGTCTCTAGTGGGTGCTGCGTTCGTTAGGTAGGTGACGGCGGCGTTCCCGTAATCGCTAGTGGAAGCTCTACTCCTGTCCACTCCTTCACTTCTCAAAGTTTTTGCTAGCTTTTGATGAGTAGGATATAATCATACATCATCGATGGCTCACCTGCTAATTCACCAGTGCTATTCCACGCTTTCCCTCCGGGTGCCCCATAATGCAGCTTAAATGGGCCTCAACCATAAATGAACTCAGGGCGGCCCATGGCACAGCGAGCATATCCTGGGCGTTAGTGTGAGGCTGGTAACAAATCTTGTCTCAGCTGTCTAGCGCATTGAATATGCAGGGTGTTACCACCTGAATGGCATATCAACAATTTCTTTTTTTATCCTCGTATTCCTTCTCTTTTCGTCAGACCAGTGAATCCGTTTTACGATATGTTGTATTGAAGATTTGTCTGGGCATGAATTTAAGCCAGTTTGCAGTGAAACGGTGCTCTCGTTGGTGTAGATCTCTACAGGTTAGGCAATAACCTCTAGCGCGCCCTGCGGATATTACGAACGCCAAAACATTGCTGATAACACGCTTGAAACAATACTAGATAGTATTTTGATCGTCGCAACTTGTCGTGCAAAGGGAGATGGAGGAGAAAAGGAAGACACGAACGGCAAAGGCGGCCACGCGAGCCGGCCCACGATTGTCCCCTTCGCACTCATCTGTTTGACGGAAAAACAGAGTTCGCCAAGTCCCTCCAGAATTTGTTTCTGTATTTTGTCTTCTCTGGCTTTTTTCAAAAGTAAATATGTTTCGCCTCGTCTCTTTTTCAACCATTTTTGTGTCCGTGTTCTATGGACACGAGGCAGTAAGTGCTGCCGTAACCGGAACAGCAGGTGAGTGCATAAGTCCTGTCTTTTCCTAGATTTGACGCAAACGGTTTGGTATTTGGGTCTGGGCAAGAGCTATCGTCACAGTATTCCTGCATGTGATTTGATTTGTCTCCACAGTAAGGCTTGATTGCTTCGCGGACATGAACGAGGTGAGGGAAGCTGCGGGGCTCGCACCGTTTGGGAACGCAACTATTGAAGAACAAGTGCTGCCGGAGCACTCTGCTCAGACAAGAGCGATAACCGCTGCAACTTTGTGGACCGAAATCTGCAAAAAAATGGCGGGTGTAAGTCATGCCACAAGCACACCTAGACAATGAGCATCTTGGTTGCACTCTGAGATGCATGTAACAAGAAGTGCCACTCTTGTTTTGTTGTGTATTTAATTGTCTGAAGACTGAAGTCCAAAGCACCGAAGCCAAAAAGCTACAGGGAACGTTCGCCTACTACCCCGACGGAAAAGACTGCAAGGCGGCGGTGCAGTACTGGAAGGAAGGGTTTTCTCTCTTCAAAAACGAGCTGCCTCCAACGTACACAACGTCGGATACTCCTGAGGTGTACAGCGACAGAGCCGTTTCCTTTGTCGCTCTCTACAACCCTCAGTCGAGTCCTCTAGCCAGCTGCGCCCTCGTTACCTGCACAGAAGCAGCTGCGTTTGCTGCCACAGACGTGTTAAAAAGCCATGATGGGAGCTCAACAAGAAGACTTCAAGGTGAAGAGGATCCTACTACTGCTAGGACTGCCGTTATCTGTCTGACGAACCCTAAGGCACTGACGGATGGAGAAGCGCCATTCAAGTAAGAGCACCGCAAGACTACGGACTCGGCTGAATAGGACCCAAAGTGCATTGGAAACATAGAGCTGTACGTAATATTTTCTCATGAAAGTAAATGATCAATGCATTGTGCTGCGTCTGGATTTGCAGGGAAGAGGTGTGGCAGAAGATTGTTCAAGCTTTAGTTGGTACTGAGGAGAGCAACGGAGTTTCTCCAGTCAGGCCGTCATTGGCAGTTGGGTTCATACTGATGCTCTTTGCCACCGGGCTTTTTTAATCTCTCAGACTGTTTGCAGCGTGAGGGCACTGAATTGGCATGTCGACGCCTTTTTTATCCAAAAAAATAATCCAGCACGTGAACCCAGGACGTTTCTTTTAATGTTTTGTCGTTTGCATCGAAGGGTGATGAAGATGAAGCTTTTTATAGCCTCTCTACAGGGGTATCACGAGCATGCGTTCGCGATTCACGCCTTGTGTTGCTAAGAGTTCCATTTTTGATATTTTCCAGACATATGCATGCCTACTAAGGCTAAGTGTTTTCGGTCTAACTTCAACATTCTGCCTACGTCCTAGTGTGTGTAGCGGTGTCGATGATCTAGTGGTGATGCATACTGTGGCTCCCTGTTACAGCAGGTTGAGCGCACTCACGCTAGGTCACTTTAAATGTATGGGCTTCCTTCATGTTACTTTTTCGCGTCCTTACCAGTCAGGGAAACATACAAATGAAAATTATCGCAAGTATTTTCGATTTAATGCCGTGAAGAAATATCCCGTCTGGGCTGTGTCTGGCAGCGAGGTGCCATGCTGTTACAACTCGCATTTGAAGGGGAACGACCCGATCTATAATTTTTCCATCTCCGGTGGTATTTTTTCTCCTTTCCTAGCATGGCACAGCGAGCAGATCCTGGACGCTAGTGTGACGGAAGAGGGTAGCAAATTCTATCGCATTGAATATCCATGGTGTTAGAATCGTAATTTAAAGGGGAGGAAGCTCGACAACTGACTTCTTTGTATGTTCTCATATTCTTTCTCTTTTCGTCAGACCAGTGGATGCGTTCAAAGATATGTTGTACCGAACAAATGCCTGGGCGTGAGTTTAAGCCAGTCACCGTGAAGCGGTGTTCTCGCCAGTGTAGATCTTTACGGGCTAGGCAGTGACCTCTAGCCCACCCTGCGGAAATTGCGAACGTGAAAAAAGCACGTGTAACAAGCTTGAAACAAAACTTGATGTTATTGTACTTCGCGTGTAGAGGGAGATGGAGGAGAAAAGAAAGACACGAAGGACAAGGGCAGCCACGCAAACCCGACCCACGATAGTCCCCTTCGCGCTCATCTGTTTGACAGAAAAACAGAGTTCGCCAAGCCCCTCCAGAATTTGTTTCTCTATTTTATCTTGTTTGCTTTTTTTTAAAATTAAATATGTTTCGCCTCGTGTCTGTTCCAATCATTTTTGTTTCCGTGTTCTATGGACACGAGGCAGTTAGTGCTGCCGTAACTGGAACAGCAGGTAGGCCCATTGGTCCTGTCTTTTCGTAGAGTTGCCGCAAACAGTTTGATATTTGAGCCTGGGCAATAGATATCGTCACATTCTTCGTGTTTGTGCGTCGAATTTTCCCCGCAGTAAGGCTTGATTGCTTGGCCGAGATGAACGAGCTGAGGGAAGCCGCGGGACTCGCTGCCTTTGGGAATGCAACCGCTGAAGAACAAGTGCTGCCGGAACCCACTCCTCCAGCAAAAGCGATAGAAGCTGCAACTTTATGGACCGAAATCTGCAAAAAAATGACGGGTGTAAGTCATGCCACGAGCACACTTAGACAATGTGCATTTTGCTTGCACTCTGAGATGCATGCAACAAGAAGTGCCACTTTTGCCTTGTTGTTCATTCAATTATGCGAAGGGTGAAACTGGAGGCACTGAAGCCAAAAAGTTACAGGGAACGTTCGCCTACTACCCCAACGGAAAAGACTGCAAGGCGGCGGTGCAGTACTGGAAGGAAGGGTTTTCGCTCTTCAAAAACCAGCTGCCTCCAACGTACACAGCGTCTAGTACTGGAGTATACACCGACAGAGCCGTTTCCTTTGTCGCCCTCTACAACCCTCAGTCGAGTCCTCTAGCCAGCTGCGCCTCCGTCACCTGCACAGAAGGAGATTCATTTGCCACTCCACAGATGTTAGAAATTCACGATGGGCGCTCAACAAGAAGACTTCAAGGTGAAGAGGATCCTACTACTGTCACTACTGCCGTTATCTGTCTGACGAACCCTAAGGCACTGACGGATGGAAAAGCGCCGTTCAAGTAAGAGCACCGCAAGACTACGGATTCGGCTGAATAGAACCCAAAGTGCATCGAAAAAATACAATGACTGAGTCTTTCGTATGTAACATTTTCTCACATAGAGCTAAGTGATGCATTGTTTTGTGTCTGGATTTGCAGCGAAGAGGTGTGGCAAAAGATTGTTCAAGCTATAGTTGGTGATCAGGAGAGCAACGGGGCTTCGCCAGTCAGGCCGTCATTGGCAGTTGGGTTCATATTGATGCTTTTTGCCTACGCGCTTTTTTAAACTCTCAGACTGTTTGCAGTGTGAGGGCATTGAATGGACATGCCAATGCCTTTTTTGTCTAAAAGAATGATCCAGAACGGAAAATCGAAGAATATCTCCCAATGTTTCATCGTTTTATGCTAAAGAGTGATGAAGATGAAGCTTTTTGTAGTGCCTGCATAGGGATGTAACGAGCAGGTGCCGGCAATGCATGCCATGTGCTGCCAGTTTCCATTTTTGATATTTTCCAGACATATGCTTGTCTACTAAGGCTAACTATTTTCCGTCTAACTTCAACACTCTGCCTGCGTCCTAGTGTGTGTAGCCGTCTCGGTGATTTCGTTGTGTTCTATACCGTGGCTACCTGTTTGGACAGGTTGAACGTCCTCAGGCCGGGTCACTTCAAATGGGCAGGCTTCTTTCATGGTACTTTTTTGCTTCCTTACTAGTCAGAAAAATGCACAAATGAAAATGATTGCAGGCATTTTGGATGTAACGCCTTGGAGAGGTATCCTGTCTCGGCTGTGTCCCGTAGAGAGGTGCCAAGGTGTTTCAATACCTATTCGAAGGAGAACGACTCGTTCAGTAGTTTTTCCATCTCTGGTGTTGCAATTTCTCGTTTTCTTAGCATATAGTCCTACGTTATCGATCGCTCAACTCCTAATTCACTAGTGCCACTCCACGCTTTCGCTTCGGGTCCACACCACATAATGCAGCGTAGATGGACCCCACCCATAAATGAACTCAAGGCAGCCCATCCACCGCACAGCGAGCATATCCTGGGAGCTAGTGTGAGGGAAGAGAGTAGCAAATCCTGCCTCTGCTGCCTCGTGCATTGAATGTCCATGGTGTTACCACCCGTGGAAGAAACGCCAATCAACAATTTCTTTGTCTGTCGTTTTATTCTTTCGCTTTTCATCAGACCAGTGGACGTGTTTTACTATATGTTGTATCTAACAGTTGTCTGGGCATGAATTTAAACCAGTCACGGTGAAACTGTGTCCTCGCCGGTGTAGATCTTTACGGGTTCGGCAGTGACCGCTAGCCCGCCCTGCGGATGTGACGAACGTTAAAAAAGCACATGTAACATGCTTGAAACAAAACTTAATACCATTGTACTTAGCGCAATTTGCCGTGTAGAGGAAGATTGAGGAGAAAAGAAAGACACCAGGACAAGGGCAGCCACGCAAACCCGACCCACGATTGTCTCCTTCGCGCTCATTCATTTGACAGAAAAACAGAGTTCGCCAGGCCCCTCCAGAATTTGTTCCTCCGTTTTGTCTTGTCTGGCGTCTTTTTAAGTACTAAATATGTTTCGCCTCGTCTCTGTCCCAATCATTTTTGTGTCCGTGTTCTGTGGACATGAGGCGGTAAGGGCTGCCGTAACTGGGACGGCAGGTAAGCTCATTAATCCTGTCTTTTCGTAGATTTGACCCGAACAGTTTGATATTTGGGCTTGGGCAGTATATTACGTCACGGTGTTCGAGTATGTGCCTCGAATTTTCTCTGCAGTAAGCCTTGATTGCTTGGCCGAGATGAACGAGGTGAGGGAAGCTGCGGGACTTGCTGCGTTTGGGAACGCAACTGCTAATGGACAAGTACTGCCGGAACCCTCTGTCCGGACAAATACGATAGTAGCTGCAACTTTGTGGAACGAAATCTGCGTAGAAATAACAGGGGTAAGTTGTGCCGCAATCACACATAGACAACGAGTATCTTGTTTGTGCTCTGAGGTGCTTGTAGAAGAGATGCTACGTTTGTTTGATTGTTTATTCATTTACACGAAGGGTGACAGCGATGGTACTGAAGCCAAAAAGCTACAGGGAACGTTCGCCTACTACCCCGGCAATAAGGACTGCAAGGCGGCAGTGCAGTACTGGAAGGATGGGTTTTCGCTCTTCAAAAACCAGCTGCCTCCAACGTACACAACGTCGAATACCCCTTCAGTGTACACCGACAAAGCCGTTTCCTTTGTCGCTCTCTACAACCCTCAGTCGAGTCCTGTAGCCAGCTGCGCCTTCGTCACCTGCACAGAACGAGGTTCATTTGCCACCCCACAGATGTTAGAAAGTCACGATGAGCGCTCAACAAGAAGGCTTCAAGGTGAAGAGGATTCTCCTACTGTCACTACAGCCGTTGTCTGCTTAACGAACCCGGAGGCACTGACGAATGGACAAGCGCCATTTAAGTAGGAGCACACCCCAAGACTACGGATTCGGCTCAATAGGACCCAAAGTGCATCCGAAACCTAGAATGACAGTGACTTTTGTACGCAAAATTTTCTCGCATAGAGCTTAGTGGTGCATTGTTTTGTGTCTGGATTTGCAGGGAAGAGGTGTGGCAGAAGATTGTTCAAGCTATAGTTGGTACTGAGGAGAGCAACGGAGTTTCTCCAGTCAGGCCGTCATTGGCAGTTGGCTTCATAATGATGTTTTTCGCCTACGGTCTTTTTTAAGCTGCCAGCCTCTGTGCAGAGTGCGGGCACTGAATGGGCATGCCAATGCCTTTTTTATTCGAAAAATGATCCAGCACGGAAAATCAAAGAATATCTCCCAATGTTTTATCGTTTTATATTAGGGAGTGATGAAGATGAACCTTTTTATAGTGCCTCCATAGGGATATATCGAGCAGGTGCCGGCGATGCACGCCATTTGCTGCCAGACTCCATTTTTGATATTTTCCAGACATATGCATGCCTACTAAGGCTAACTATTTTCGGTCTTACTTCAACACTCTGCCTGCGTCCTAGTGTATGTAGCCGGCTCGATATTCTAGTGGTGTTCTATACCGTGGCTGCTTGTTAGGACTCTCGGATGTGTCCCATAGCGAGATGCCATAGTGGTACAATCCCTATTTGAACGGGAGCGACCCGATCAACAGCTTCTTCATCTCCGGTGTTACTACTTTTTGCCTTCTTAGCATGCACTCCTGCATTATCGGCCGCCCACCTACTAATTCGCCAGCGCTATTCCACGCTTTCTCTTTCGGTACCCCACAATGCAACCTGGACGGGCCTCACACGAAAATGAACTCGAGGCGGCCCATGGCACAGCGAGCATATCCTGGGCGCTGATGTGACGGAAGAGGGTAGCAAATTCTGTCTCAGGTGTTTTGCGCATTGAATATCAATGATGTTAACACCTTAATCTGAAGGGGAAAATGCTCGATGAATGTTTTCTTTGCCTGTTCTCACAGTCTTTTTCTTTTAGTCAGACCAGTGGGTGCGTTTTATGATATGTTGTACCAAGCATATGTCTGGACATGAATTTAAGCCGACTCCCGTAAAAGATTGTCCTCGTTGGTGTATATCGTTACATGTTATGCAGTGACCTCTAGCGCGCCCTGCGGAAGTTACAAACGTGAAAAAAGCAAGTGTAACAGGCTTGAAACGATACTGGATATTAGTGTACTTAGCGCAACATGCAGTGCAGAGGGAGATGGAGGAGAAAAGGAAGACACGAAGGACAAGGGCAGCCACGCGAACCCGACCCACGATTGTCCCCTTCGAGCTGATCTGTTTGACAAAAAAACAGAGTTCGCTTAATCCCACCAGAATTTGTTTCCCTATTTTGTCTTTTCTGGCTTTTTTCAAAACGAATATGTTTCGCCTCGTCTTTGTTCCAATCATTTGTGTGTCCGTGTTCTGTGGACACGAGGCACTGAGCGCTACCGTAACCGGAACAGCAGGTAAGCCCATAAGTCCTGTCTTGTCTTAGAGTTGCCGTAAACAGTTTGATATTTGAGTTTGAATATAGATTGTGTCACAATATTCCTGTAAGTGGGTCGAATTTTCCCCGCAGTAAGGCTTGATTGCTTGGCCGAGATGAACGCGGTGAGGGAAGCTGCGGGACTCGCTGCGTTTGGGAATGCAACTGCTAATGAACAAGTACTGCCAGAACACCCTGTTCAGGAAAGAGCAATAACAGCTGAAGATTTGTGGGCCGAAATCTGCCAAAAAATGACGGGTGTAAGTCATGCGACGAGCACACCTAGACAGTGAGTAGCTTGTTTGCATTCTAAGTTGCACGTGGCAAGAAATGCCACTTTTGCTTTGTTGTTCATTCAATTATCTGAAGGGTGAAGTCGAAAGCACTGAAGCTCAGCAGTTACAGGGAACGTTTGCCTACTACCCCGGCAACAAGGACTGCAAGGCGGCGGTGCAGTACTGGAAGGACGGGTTTTCGCTCTTCAAGAACGAATTGCCGCCAAAGTACACACAATCTAGTACTCCCACAGTGTACACTGACAAAGCCGTTTCCTTTGTCGCCCTCTATAACCCTCAGTCGAGTCCTCTAGCCAGCTGCGCCTTTGTCACGTGCACGAAAGGAGGTACCTTTGCTTCCCCAGAGGCCTTAAAAAACCAAAATGGGCGCTCAACAAGAAGGCTTCAAGCTGCACAGGAAACTACTACTGCCGTTATCTGCTTAACGAACCCGGAGGCACTTACGGAGGGACAGCCGCCATTCAAGTAGGGGCTAACCAGGACTACGGACTCAACTGAATAGGACCCAAAATGAGTCGGAAACATAGCTTTGTGCGTAATATTTCCTCATGGAGGTAAATGATCAATGCATTGTGCTGTGTCTGGATGTGCAGGGAAGATGTGTGGCAGAAGATTGTTCAAGCTATAGTTGGTACTCAGGAGAGCAACGGAATTCCCCCCGTCAAGCCGCCATTGGCGCTTGGGTTAGTAATGTTGCTTTTTGCCTACTCGGTTTTTTAAACTATCAGCCTCTGTGCAGTTCGGGGGCACTGAATTGGCGTGTCAATGCCCGTTTCATCCCCCAAAAAAATAATCCAGCATGGAAAATCAGAAAACATATCGCAATGTTCCATCGTTTTACGTTAGAGAGTGATGAAGATGAACCTTTTTATAATGCGTGGGATATAAAGAGCAGGTGCCGGCGATGCACGCCAAGTTCTGCCAGTTTCCATTTTTGATGTTTCCCAGAGTTATGCATGCCTACTAAGGCTATTTACGGTCTAACTTCAAGAGTCTGCCTACATCCTACATAGTGCTATGGAGAAATATCCTTTCTCGGGTGTGTCCCATGGCGAGGTTTCATGGTGTTACAGTCTCTAGTCGAATGGGAACCACCCGATCTATAATTTCTTGATCTCCGGCGCTACTATTTTTTGCCTTCTTACCAATCATTCCTACATCGTGGACGCCCCATAATGCAGCCTAAATGGGCCTCGTACACAAATGAACTCAGGGTGGCCCATGGAATAGCGAGCAAATGCTGGGCGCTAGTATGAGGATGGTAGCAAATGCTGTCTCAGCTGTCTAGCGCATTGAGTACCCATGGTGTTACCACCTTAATTAACGGGAAGAAAGGCCAATCAACAATATCTTTGTTTGTCATCGTATTTTTTCTGTTTTCGTCAAATGGGTGGACACGTTTTAAGATATGTTGTACCGAACTAATGCCTGGGCATGAATTTAAACTTGTTGCAGTGAAGCGGTGTCCTCGTTGGTGCAGATCTTTACGGGCTAGGCAGTGACCTCTAGCTCGCCCTGGGAAATTGCGAACGTGAAAAAACACGTGAAACATGCTTGAAACAGAACTGGATGTTATTGTACTTAGAGCAGCTTGCCGTGTCAAGAGGGATGGAGGATAAAAGAAAGACACGAAGGACAAGGGCAGCCACGCAAACCCGACCCACGATAGTCCCCTCCGCGCTCATCTGTTTGAGGGAAAAACAGAGTTCGCCAAGTCCCTTCAGAATTCGTTTCTCCATTTTGTCTTGTCTAGCATTTTTTTAAAGTAAATATGTTTCGCCTCTTCCCTGTTCCAATCATTCTTGTGTCCGTGTTCTATGGACACGAGGCAGTAAGTGCTGCCGTAACTGGAACAGCAGGTGAGCCCATAAGTCCTGTCTCTTCGTAGATTTGCCCCGAAAAGTTTGATATTTGAAACCTGAGCAAGAGATTTCATCACATGTGTTGTGCATGTGCGGCAAATTTTCTCTGCAGTAAGACTTGATTGCTTGGCCGAGATGAACGAGGTGAGGGAAGCTGCGGGACTGGCTGCGTTTGGGAACGCAACTGCTAGTGGACAAGTACTGCCAGAACACCCTTCTCAAGAAGAAATAAGAACAGCTGCAGCTTTGTGGAACGAAATCTGCCAAGAAATAACAAGCGTAAGTCATGCCACGAGCACACGTAGACAATGAGCACCTTGCTTGTATTCTGAGTTGCATGTAGCAAGAGGTGCAACTTTCGTTTTGTTCTTCATTTAATTAACTGAAGGCTGATAGCGACGGTACTGAAGCTCAGGAGTTAGAGGGAACATTCGCTTACCATCCCAACGGAAAAGACTGCAAGGCGGCAGTGCAGTACTGGAAGGACGGATTTTCACTCTTCAACAACGAGCTGCCCCCAACGTACACAGAGCCAGAAAACCCTGCGGTGTACACTGAAAAAGCCATTTCCTTTGTGGCCCTCTATAACCCTCAGCCGAAGCCTGTAGCCAGCTGTGCCCTAGTCACCTGCACACAAGGAGGCGCGTTTGCTGCCCCACGAATGTTAAAAAGCCACGAAGGGCTCTCGACAAGAAGACTTCAAGGTGAAGAGGATTCTACTACTGCCGTTATCTGCTTGACGAACCCGGTGGCGCTCTCGAATGGACAAAAGCCATTCGAGTAGGAGCATAGGCCAAAGCCACAGACTTGGCTGCATAGGACCCACAGTGCATCGGAAACATAGCATGACTGTGTCTTTTGCATGTAACATTTCCTCTCATGGAGGTAAGTGATCAGTGCATTGTGCTGTGCCTGAATGCGCAGGGAAGAGGTGTGGCAGAAGATTGTCCAAGCTATAGTTGGTACTGAAGAGAGCAACGGGGTTTCGCCAGTCAGGCCATCATTGGCAGTTGGTTTCATAATGATGCTTTTTGCCTACGCGCTTTTTTAAGCTGTCGGTCTCTGTGCAGTGTGAGGGCACTGAATTGGCATGTCAACGCCTTTTTTTATCCAAAAAAATAATTCAGCACGGAAAATCAAAATATGCCTCCCGATGTCCCATTGTTTTATGTTAGAGAGTGCTGAAGATGAACATTTTTATAGTGCCTACATAGGGATGTAACATGCAGGTGCCGGCGATGCACGCCATGTGCTGCCAGGCTCCATTTTTGATATTTTCCAGACATATGCTTGCCTACTAAGGCTAACTATTTTCGGTCTTACTTCAACACTCTGCCTGCGTCCTGGCATGTAGCTGACTGGATGATCTAGTGGTGTTCTATACCATGGCTGCCTGTTTGGACAGGTTGAATATCCGCAGACTGGGTCAGTCCAAGTGGGCTGGCTTCTTTCATGGCAGGTTTTAGCGTCCTTACTAGTCAGCGAAGCTTACGAATGGAAATTATTGCAGGTATTTTGAATTTAACACTGTGAAAAAATATCCTGCCGGATATGTCACGCAGCAAGGTGCCATGGTGTTACAATTCCCATCCGAAGGGGAATGATCCCATCTATAGTCTTTTCATCTCCATTGTTAGTATGTCTTGTCTCCTTAGCATGGATTCCTACATCATCATCGCTTACCTACTAACTCGTCTGTGCTATTTCACGCTTTCCCTTCGGGTACCCCATAACGGAGCGTGTATGGCCCTTGCTCATAAATGAACTCAGGGCCGCCCATCGCACAGCGAGCATATCCTGGGCGCTAGTGTGAGGGGAGATGGTAGCAAGTCCTCCCTCAGCCGTTTCGCGCATTGGATATCCATGGTGCTATTACCGGGACTAAAAGGGAAAAATGCTCGGTAAGCGATTTCTTTGTCTGTTCTCATATTCCTTCTCTTTTCGTCAGACCAGTGGATGCGTTTTACGATATGTTGTAAGCGAATATATCTGGACGTGAATTTAAACCAGCTGCCGTGAAAGATTGTCCTCGCTGGTGTAGATCTTTACGGGCTAGGCAGTGACCTCTAGCTCGCCACTGGGAAATTGCGAACGTGTAAAAAAACACGTGTAGCATGCTTGAAACAAAATTGGATATTATTGTACTTAGCGCAACTTGCCGTGTAAAGGGGGATGGAGGAGAAAAGAAAGACACGAAGGATAAGGCCAGCCACGCGAACCCGACCCACGATAGTCCCCTCCGCGCTCATCTGTTTGAGGGAAAAACAGAGTTCGCCAAGTCCCTTCAGAATTCGTTTCTCCATTTTGTCTTGTCTAGCATTTTTAAAAAGTAAATATGTGTCGCGTGGTCTGTGTTCTAATCATTTTTGTGTCCGTGTTCTGTGGACACCAGGCAGTAAATGCTGCCGTAACTGGAACAGCAGGTAAGCGCATTGGTCCTGTCTTTTCGTAGATTTGACGCAAATAATTTGATATTTGAGCCTAAGAAATAGATTTATCCATAGTATTCGTGTATGTGCGTCGAATTTTCTCCGCAGTAAGGCTTGATTGCTTCGCCGAGATGAACGAGGTGAGAGAAGCTGCGGGACTCGCTGCGTTTGGGAACGCAACTGTTGATGGACAAGTACTGCCAGAACACCCTGGTCAGGAAACAGGAAGAACAGCTGAAAGTTTGTGGAACGAAATCTGCCAAGAAATTATTAGCGTAAGCCCTCCCACGAGCACATCTAGACAATGTGCACCTTGCTTGCACCTGAATTGCATGTAGCAAGAGGTGAAACTTTCATTTTGTTGTTCACTCCATTATTTGAAGGCCGACAGCGAAGGTACTGAGGCTCAGCAGTTAAAGGGAACATTCGCTTACCACCCCAACGGAAAAGACTGCAAGGCGGCAGTGCAGTACTGGAAGGACGGATTTTCACTCTTCAAAAATGAGCTACCCCCAACGTACACAGCTCCCGAAAACCCTGCGGTGTACACCGAAAAAGCCATTTCCTTTGTGGCCCTCTATAACCCTCAGCCGAAGCCTGTAGCCAGCTGCGCCCTAGTCACCTGCACACAAGCAGGCGAGTTTGCTGCCCTACGAATGTTAAAAAGCCACGAAGGGCCCTCGACAAGAAGACTTCAAGGTGAAGAGGATTCTACTACTGCCGTTATCTGCTTGACGAACCCGGTGGCG
>NW_013655129.1:44514-54402 GCF_000499385.1 Eimeria necatrix
CTGCGGGACTCGCTGCGTTTGGGAACGCAACTGTTGATGGACAAGTACTGCCAGAACACCCTGGTCAGGAAACAGGAAGAACAGCTGAAAGTTTGTGGAACGAAATCTGCCAAGAAATTATTAGCGTAAGCCCTCCCACGAGCACATCTAGACAATGTGCACCTTGCTTGCACCTGAATTGCATGTAGCAAGAGGTGAAACTTTCATTTTGTTGTTCACTCCATTATTTGAAGGCCGACAGCGAAGGTACTGAGGCTCAGCAGTTAAAGGGAACATTCGCTTACCACCCCAACGGAAAAGACTGCAAGGCGGCAGTGCAGTACTGGAAGGACGGATTTTCACTCTTCAAAAATGAGCTACCCCCAACGTACACAGCTCCCGAAAACCCTGCGGTGTACACCGAAAAAGCCATTTCCTTTGTGGCCCTCTATAACCCTCAGCCGAAGCCTGTAGCCAGCTGCGCCCTAGTCACCTGCACACAAGCAGGCGAGTTTGCTGCCCTACGAATGTTAAAAAGCCACGAAGGGCCCTCGACAAGAAGACTTCAAGGTGAAGAGGATTCTACTACTGCCGTTATCTGCTTGACGAACCCGGTGGCGCTCTCGAAGGGACAACAGCCATTCGAGTAGGAGCATAGACCAAAGCCACAGACTTGGCTGCATAGGACCCACAGTGCATCGGAAACATAGCATGACTGTGTCTTTTGCATGTAACATTTCCTCCCGTAAAGGCAAGTGATCAGTGCATTGCGCTGTGCCTGAATGTGCAGGGAAGAGGTGTGGCAGAAGATTGTCCAAGCTATAGTTGGTACTGAGGAGAGCAACGGGGTTTCGCCAGTCAGGCCATCATTGGAAGTTGGGTTCATAATGATGCTTTTTGCCTATGGTCTTTTTTAAGCTGTCGGTCTCTGTGCAGTGTGAGGGCACCGAATGAACAGGTCAGTGCCTGTTTTATCCATTTTATCCAAAACGTAACACGGCACCGAAGGCCAAAAAATCTCTCCTATTGTTGTATCAGTCATATTGGGGAGCGACGGAAAGGAACCTTTTTATAGCCACTGTGCAGGGTTGCTACGGGCAGATGCTCGTGATGCACGCCATGAGTTGCCAGGCTCCACTTTTGGTATTTTCCAGACATATGCATGCCTAGAAGGGATAACGATTTTCCTTGTAGCTGCAACGCACTGCCTATGTCCTATCTGGTGAAGCCGTGCCGGTGATCTAGTGGTGTTCTACACCGTGGCTGTCTGTTGGGACAGGTTGAACATCCCCACGCGGGGTCACTTATTATGGGCAGGCTTGTTTAATCTCACGTTTTTGCGTCCTTACTGGTCAAGAAAATGCACAAATAAAAATTATTATAATCATTTTGAGCGTAATGCCGTGGAAAAATCTTCTCTCTAGGCTGTGTCCCGCAGCGAGGCGCGATGGATGCGCTGGGATCCCCATTTAGAGGGGAAGGGCCCAATTAATAGTTTCTTCGTCTCCTGCCCTATCCTTTCTCTTTTTCTTGAACAAAAAAAAGAGGTGTCCACATATTGCTTGATGAGCGCTTGCTTCGCGACGAATTTCAGCCGCTTGAAATGTAGCGCAGTGTTGAATTGCATTCATGCGTTGTGCCGGTTTTCTTCAGATAAGCTTATAGGGATAGGCACATAAGTAATTCAGAGGATATTAATGAATTGCGTTTCAACATATAGCTTTTTGTGCTGGTGGGCGGCGTAGATCCTTATCTTCAGCTGGTGTTGCGGTACCGCAGAACTGCAGAACCTGGAGAACCTGCAACGCACGCTGTGGAAATCACGAAAGGCAGAAATCCGCCCCCTGCATCATCGCTAGAAATTTTCCACATTTTTTTTTGTTTAACACGAATAATCTCGAAAAAGGAGATGAAGGCGGAAATAATGGCATCAACTGCAAACCCAGCCGCTCGAACCTGGTCCAGATGTCCCCATACTGCGCATTCGTCCAGTGGCCAGGGGGAAATAGCATTCACCAGGCTCTTTCAGATATTCCTTCTCCTTCCTTTTCCTCTGTAGCATTTTTATACCAACGATGTTTCGTCTCCTTTTTATCCCACTCGTTCTCCTGCCTGTGTTCTATGGACACAAGGCAGCAAGTGCTGGCACAACGGGAGCAGCAGGTTTGCATATTGCTCATGTCTTCCACGAAAATATTCTTCATACAACACTTTCGGTATTTCCTATTCTACGTACCACTATTTATCTCAGTATTTTGTGAATGTTGGAGTTTCTCCTCAGAAACGATAAATTGTTTAAGCGAGATGAATCAGGAGAGGGCAGCTGCAGGACTCGCTGCGTTTGAGGAGGCAACTGATGGAGCACAAGTGCTGCCGAAAAGCGCTGGTACTGGATCAAAGATAACAGCTGCCACGCTGTGGAACGAAATCTGCCAAATAATAGTGGGGGTGAGCGTTATCATTGGCGTATTTCTTTCGCGAGTTCTGGGACGAGTAGCCGAGCAATATCTTGCAGACTACAGCGCAAGTAGTAAGAAGTGCCGGGTTTGTCTTGCTTTTCATTCTATTATATGAAGGAAGCGGAGGAAAGCACTGAAGCCGAACAGTTAAAGGGAACATTCGCGTACTACCCCGGCAACAAGGACTGCAAAGCTGCAGTGCAGTACTGGAAGGACGGGTTTTCGCTGTTCAAAAACGAGCTGCCTCCAAATTACACAGTTTCGGATACCCCTGAGGTGTACAGCCACAAAGCCGTTTCCTTTGTCGCCCTTTATAACCCTCAGGCGAAGCCTGTAGCCAGCTGCGCCTTTGTCACATGCACAAAAGCGGCAGACTCCACTGACCCAGAACTCTCAAGAAGTCAGAAAGGGCGGTCAACAAGAAGGCTTCAAAGTTCACAGGAAATTCATAATGCTGTTATCTGCTTAACGAACCCGGAAGCGCTGACTGAGGGGCAAGCGCCATTCAAGTAGGAGCACACCCCAGGACTACGGGTTCGGCTGCACAGGACCCAAAGTGCAACCGAAAACTAGCATGACTGTGTCTTTTGTATGTAACATTTTCTCTCATGGAGTTAAGTGATCAATGCATTCTGCTGTGTGTGGATTTGCAGGGAAGAGGAGTGGCAGAAGATTGTTCAAGCCATTGTTGGTACTAAGGAGGGCAGCGTGGTTTCACCAGTCAGGCCGTCATCGGCAGTTGGGTTCATTATGATGCTTTTTGCCTACGGTCTTTTTTAAGTTGTCAGCCTCTGTGGAGAGTGCGGGCACTGAATGGACATGTCAATGCCCGTCTTATCCAAAAAGTGAACCAGGAAGAAAAACTAAAAAATCTCTCTGAATGTTTTATTGTTCCTATTGAAGAGTGATGAGGATGAACTTTTTTGTAGCCCCTGTAAAGGGGTATCACGAGCAGGTGCTGGCGGTACACGCCATGTGCTGCCGGGCTACATTTTTGTTCTCCACACGCATGCATGTCTATTAAGACTAACTATTTTCCGTGTAGCTTCAACACCGTGTGAATGCCTTAGTGTGTGTAGCTGTGTCGGCGATCTAGTGGTGGTCTATACCGTCGTTGACTGTTAGGGCAGGTTGAGCATCCTCAGGCCGGGTCACTTCAAATGGGCAAGCTTCTTTCACTACACGTTTCTGCGTTCTTATTGATCACTAAAATGCAAAAAATTATTGTGGGTATTCTAAGCTTAATGCCCTATGTCCTCTCTCGGCTGTGACCCGCAGCGTGGCGCGATGGCGTTGCTATCCCCATATAACGAGGAGAAACCCGATCAATAGTTTCTTCGTCACTTACTTTATCCTTACTCGTTTTCTTGAGCAAACAAATAGGTTTCCAGATATTGCCTGATGAACACTTGTTTCGCGACGAATTTCAACTGCTTGAAGTGGACCGCAGTGTTGAGACAAATTCGTGCATTGTGACCCTTTTTGTTCTCCGATGCAGTCATAGAGATAGGCGCACAAATAATTCAGTCGATGCTAATGAGTAGAGTTTAAGCATATAACTTGTTGCGCGTTGGACATCTGGTGGGCGGTGTAGGTCGTTATCTTCGTCCGGTGTTGCGGTACCGCAGAACTGCAGAACCTGGAGAACCTGCAACGCACGTGGTGGAAATCACCAAAGCCAGAAACTGGCCTCTGGCACTGCTTCCAGAATTTGTCCACATTTTTTTGTTTAGCATGAATAATATCAAATGTCGAGGTGAAGGAGAAAAGAATCTCGTCAATAACAAGCCCAGCCGCTCGAGGCGGGCCCACCGACGTCCCCATACTGCGCAATTGTCCAGTGTCCAAGGGGAAATAACGCTCATCAATCCCTTTCAGATCTCATTCCTTGTTCCTTTTTTCTCTAGCATCTTTTGTATCAAAGATGTTTCGTCTCGTTTTTATTCCATTCGTTCTCGTGCCTGTGTTCTATGGACACAAGGCAGCAAGTGCTGGCACAACGGGAGCAGCAGGTATGCGTATTGCTCTCATCTGCCTCCAAAACTCAGTTGAACTCACAACGCTTTTGATATTTCGTACTTAAGTTAAGTCATTTTCTCATAATTTTGTCTGTGGATGTTCGAGTTTCTCCTCAGAAACGATTAGTTGTTTAAGCGAAATGAATGTGGAGAGGGCCGCTGCGGGACTCGCTGCGTTTGAGGAGGCAACTGATGGAGCACAAGTGCTGCCGAAAACCCCTGCCGCTGTACGAGATATAACTCCTGCTACGCTGTGGACCGAAATCTGCAAAATAATAACAAAGGTAAGCCGTGTCGTGGGCGCACTGCTATCGCGAGTTCTGGGGCGTTTGTTCAAGCAATGTCTTGCAGACTTGGCGCACATAGAAAGAGACTGTGCGTACGCTTGGCTTTTCATTATATTATGTGAAGGAAGGAACCGAAAGCGCCCAGGCCAAGCAGTTAACGGGAACCTTCGCGTACTACCGCGGCGAGAACGACTGCAAGGCAGCAGTGCAGTACTGGAAGGACGGGTTTTCTCTCTTCAAAAACGAGCTGCCCCCAGCGTACAAAGCGTTGAATGACCCTCAAATATATACCGAGCAGGCTGTTTCCTTTGTCGCCCTCTATAACCCTCAGACAAGTCCTGTAGCCAGCTGTGCCTTTGTCACCTGCACAACAGCAGCCGGGTTTACTTCCCCAGACGGAGGGAGCTCAACAAGAAGACTTCAAGGTGAAGAGGATACTCCTTCTACTACTACTGCCGTTATCTGCTTGACGAACCCTAAGGCGCTGACCGCGGGAGAACCGCCATTCAAGTAGGGGCACAGAACAAAGCCACAAAATTGGCTGCATAGGAGCCAAAGTGTATCGAAATCATAGCAGGACTGTGTCTTTTGTACGAAGTATTTTCTCTCATGGAGTTAAGTGATGCACTGTGGTGTCTGGATTTGCAGGGAAGAGGTGTGGCAGAAGATCGTTCAAGCCATAGTTGGCACTGAGGAGAGCAACGGGGCTTCGCCAGTCAGGCCGTCATTTGCTGTTGGGTTCATAATGATGCTTTTTGCCTACGGGCTTTTTTAAACTGTCAGCCTCTGTGCAGTTCGAGGGCACTGAATGGGCATCTCAATGGCAATGCCAGTTTTATCCAAAAAATAGTCCAGCACGGAAGAGCAAAAAATATCTCTTAATGTTTTATCGTTTTATATTGAAGAGTGATGAAGTTGAACCTTTTTATAGCCACTGTATAGGGGCGTAACGCGAAGGCGCTGGCGATACACGCCATATGCTGCCAGGTTCTATTTTTGATGTTTTCCAGGCGTGTGCATGCCTACTAGGACTAACCTTTTCTCGTCTAACTTCAACACTCTGTCTACGTCCTACTGTATGTAGCTGTGACGGTGGTCTAGTGATGGCCTATACCGCGGCTGCCCGTTAGAACAGATTGAACATCCTAACGCCAGGTCGCTTCAAATTGGCAGGCTTGTTTCATGGCACGTTTCTGCGTCCTTACTGATCAGGGAAGCTTACAAATGAAACTTTTTATACGTACTTTGAATGAAATGCAATGGAGATATATCCTGTCTCGGCTGTGTCCCGCAGCAAGGCGCCACGGAGTTCCAGGCCCCATTTGAAGGGGAAAGGCCCAACCAATAGTTTCTTCATCTCCTGTGTCACTATTTCTCTTTTTCTCGAACATAGAAACGGGTTTTCAGACACTACTTGATGAGCCCTTCTTTGTTGGCGAATGGCGATCGCTTGAAGTGTAGCGCGGTGCCATATGAAAATTCGTGCGTTGTGGCGATTCTTGTCCTTCGATACAGTAATAGGAATGGGCACACAACTAATGCAGACGGCGTTAATGAGTTGCGTTTCAACATATAACGTTTTGTGCGTCGGATATATTGGTGGGTGGCGTAGACCTTTATCTTTAGCTGTCTATGCAGCACCACAGAACTGTAGAACCTGCAGCGCACGTGATAGAGATCACGAAAGGCAGAAATCTGCCCCTAGCGCTCTTACTAGAATTTATTCACAATTTTTAGTTTAAGATGAATGCACTCAAAAATGGAGGTGAAGGAGAAAATAATGCCATAAGCAACGAGCCCAGCCGCTCGAGCCCGGCCCACAGACGCCCCCATCCCGACCTTTCGTGTAGTCTGCGGCGCCTACTGCTGCGACTACGCTGTTTCCTGTTCCTCGAGCAGGCCTACAAACTACGCCTAGCGTAGCCCCATTTCTCGGATACTATAGCTTTATTCCATCGAAATGCACCAATTCTTAAGTGTTTCAAAATCTGTCTGTTCGATTCGCCTAATAGACAGTTTTTCTGATTTTAATCCTATTGGGAGGGTCCTGTCATCCTCCAGTGTTGCGGCCCCTTGTAGGTCGCTAGCTAGCTATCATCTCTAGGACATTAGCCAGCCCCATTGTAGTGCCTGTGCACTACAACTTCCCCCCTTGCCGGACTGGAGAGACCTACCCCAAAACACATTATTTTTGCCTTTTCAATCTCTGTGCTTTTCTAAAGCTGACGTCGTGAGCACACGCGGAGCGCAGCGCTCCCTCCCCCCTCCTCATTGAAGGGTGCCTGTGCTGCAGGAGTTGGAACGTGGCGGACCCATACGTCTACGCCTCGGAAGGACCAATGTTGTTTCGAGCCTGAAGACGTTTTCGTTGGCGGCGGCGCCAAGCGCGAAGCAAAGCCGGGCAGCCGGTAAGGTGATGAGCTGGCTCCCATGTGGCTTGATCTTCAGGTGTCCCGCGCCACTTCACGAGGTACTGGGCTGCATCTCCCGAGCCGCGTTGGTCCATAACATAGTCGACTTCGTATTCCTCTGTGGGATTGCCTGCTGCAACGTGGATAGGAGGCCAGGCAGCGTCGGCTGCCGAGGGAACCAAAGCGGGAAGGCGGGGGCGGTAGGGAACTAGCTGCGAATCGTGGAAAACGTTTTGAGATTCATAGGTGGGAGGCAGAGCGAGGCGGTAAGCGACAGTTCCGTCTTCTCAGTGCTAGGACGGGTGGGCGCTCTACTGCTCTTGTCCACCTGCTAGGGCCGGCCTCGTTCATACGTAGGGCAGTCCCGAGCATAGTGTCCCACACCGCCACACTTCTTGCACATTTCCCCCGGACGTCTGGTACGTTTCCCTTTGCTAGGGCAGACACGTGCCGGATGTCCGCGACCCTGACACTCAAAGCAGTTAGCGTGGGTTCCCCCAGAACGATTTTCAATTTCCTGGCGCTCACCAAGTCCCCTAACATGGACGGCCGCCCTAATGGCTCGCTTGATCCTTGCTCGGAGTTCCAGCACACTTTGCTTGGCCTCGTAGAACCGTGTTGCGGCGGTTGCCGCTTGTTCCCACGACTGATATTTCACTTTTCCGTTATTGGTTATTGAAAGGCGGAGGTCTGTCGGTAGCCCGGTGCAGTAATACTTCGCGAGTTTGTCGGGGGCAAAATCCAACGCTTGCTCCGCTACAGCCGCAAACCGGTCCGTGTATTCCTTCGGGTTACCATTCCACCGTACTTTAGCCAACTCCTTTAACAATTGACTCTGCGACATTGTCCTGTGAAACCGCTCCAAAAGCCTGCGCCGTACTGTTGCCCAGTCGCTTAGGTCGATAGTTCTCCGTAGATACATCCAATACGTTACAGCCGGGCCCACAAGGTGGTCTATAAGTGCATTTCCCCACTCGCGCGGTTCCAATCTCATCTGGGTGTACCGGCGCTCGATGCGCAGCAGAAAGGCCATCATAGTGCTGCCGTCTTCAGGTAGTATAGGAGGCGTTTCGCTGGATGCTCCGGTTCCCCCTAATACAGTTCTTATCACACTCATTACGAACTGCAATTGGTTCCAGGTGATGAAGGGACTGTCCCCTGGCGTAACGTTGGGCAAAGGTGTCGCCTGCGGGGGCGCCTCCTTACGCCCATGCGGCTGCTCTGTCACGGTGGGCTTCGGTGTCGCGTGGCGATGATGGGCTGGTGACTCGCTCGGCATTTTGTTGACTGACATTGTAGGAGTCTCCTGCGGTGTGGGGCCAATAACGCGTCCGTTGCCGAGATGCATCCCTTACCGAGCAAAGATTTCTAGGCGCGAGTTATTAAAACATAGTATTTCTACTCCCAAGTTCGGAAAAAACAAAGATTTCATCCCCGGAACAGCCCCCAAATGTAGTGCGCGGCGCCGACTGCTGTGACTACGCTGCTTCCTGCCCCTCGAGCAGGCCTACAAACTACGCCTAGCATAGCCCCTTTTCTCGGACGCTATAGCTTTATTCCATCACAATACAACAATTCTTATGTGTTTCAAATCTGTCTGTTCGATTCGCCCCACTCTGGGATCTCGTCTCCTAGGCCCTATTGGGAGGAGGCCCGCACTGGCGCCGGCGCTATCGCCAGCCCCAGTCTCCACACAATTTCCACGCATTTAACGTATTCATTAGAACCAATAGACAGTTTTTCCTATTTTAATCCTATTGGGAGGGTCCTGTCCTTCTCCAGTGTTGCGGCCCCTTGTAGGTCGCTACCTAGCTATCATCTACAAGCCGGGTCACTTCAAATGGGCAAGCTTTCACTACACGTTTCTGCGTTCTTATTGATCCCGAAAGTGCAAAAATGAAAACTTTTGTGGGTTTTCTAAGCTTAATGCCCTATGTCCTCTCTCGGCTGTGACCCGCAGCGAGGAGCGATGGCGTTACTATCCCCATTTAACGAGGAGAAACCCGATCAATAATTTCATCGTCCCTTACTTTATCCTTACTCGTTTTCTTGAGCAAGCAAATAAGTTTCCAGATATTGCCTGATGAACACTTGTTTCGCGACGAATTTCAACCGCTTGAAGTGGACCGCAGTGTTGAGACAAATTCGTGCGTTGCGACCATTTTTGTTCTTCAATGCAGTCATAGAGATAGGCGCACAAATAATTCAGTCAATGCTAATGAGTATAGTTTCAACATATAACTTGTTCCGCGTTGGACATCTGGTGGGCGGTGTAGGTCGTTTTCTTCGTCCGGTGTTGCTGTAGTGCACAGGCACTACAATGGGGCTGGTTAGTGCTCTAGAGAGGATAGCTAGCCAGCGACCTACGAGGGGTCGCAAGACTGGAGGGGGACAGGGCCCTCTTACCAGACAAAAAGTAAGAGAAATCGATTATTATTTTATATGCACACGTGAATTCGTGGAAATGCGTGGAGACTGGGGCTGGAGACAGCGCCGGCAACAGGGCGAGTGTAGTGCACGGCGCCCGCAGCTGCGACTACGTGCTCTCAGTCCCTTGGGCAGGGTCTATAAACTGCTCCCTACGCTAGTCTATTTCCTAGAAACTCCAGCTATATCGATTAAGAATACAAAATCACGAGTTTATCAAATCTGTCTGTCTGTTTCGCACCCTCCTGGGAGCTCGCCTCCTAGTCCCTAAGGGAGGGAGGCTTGCCCTGGCGCCGGCGCTGTCTCC
>NW_013655130.1:0-775 GCF_000499385.1 Eimeria necatrix
GTGCCAAAGAACAACGGGACAACTGCACAAAACAGCACTATTGGCTGCTGATTGAATCGCTTTCCCGACGTTTGATATTCACAGCACATCCCTCGAACTAACGAGCCAGCTAGTGAAAGCCCGCTGCATGCCAACTTTTGTGTGGTTGCGAATGTTAACAAGCCGACGGCGCATTCAGTTCCAAAAGCAAACTATGCGAGAGCCCAAGTGCAGGCGCGTAGATTGTGACTCCACTGGAACGTTTAGCAAGGCATCATCAATGCGAATGAAATCGTCCGACATGAATTAGGAAGATTCCACGGACCCTAGGTACAGTTAAACAGAGCGACAGCCTCCGCAAATTCGACAAATATACGGAAGCTCAATGCGGCAGATAAGTACTGGAAAACGCATCTGAATACGCAATGAGCAACCATATTTGAAGCACATGAAGTTTTCTCTGCGGGCAAAACATAGTCGTTCACCACTTCAGGTGGGGAAACCAGAACAAACCTATGAAGCTACTAAAGAGCATTTTCCCATTTTGAAGCAGCACCAAAGCATCAGAACTTGCTTGAGCATGCACTGCATTCAATGTTCGACAGAAAACTCAAAATATTTTGTGTTTCAGTAAGACACACACAGCACAGATATATACACATGTGGATACAAAAACTTTCGCACCAAATCGAAACGCTAAGCCGCATCGCAAATGCCTGCAGACGTCTAACGATGATTCACTGCCTCAACACAGCTTCAAAGTCCATTCTCCGCCCATCTGCCATTGTGATGGGTG
>NW_013655130.1:875-1624 GCF_000499385.1 Eimeria necatrix
GTAAGTAAAATCTAAAGCGGCCCACCGCTTGAGCAGCTCATCAAGAGCCCACCATAAATTCCCGTTCTGTTGACGCAAAAGCAAACAACGTCGCAGGCATCTGCCTATAGCGTACACACGATACACAGAACTCAACGTGGCAGCTTGTGATACCGTTAAATGCGTCAGCTACCTTATTGGAGTTCGCACCATCTGCTCGGCATCGAAGAGCCGCCTAGCACTCCACACACAGATGTCCATAGTCTGCCAGACGCCCACCTGTTACACACTCCACAGTGGCGTTCTGCTGCCCCAGGGCACCTCAAAGCGTGACTTATTTTCGGGCCAGTAAAGCAATATACAGCCAACCATGTTCAAGCGTCACGCCGTCAAACTGCCAAGCATGCTCAGTGAGTCAAAAAACTAATCGTACAAAAATGCTGCATGCCACGTAGAACCTGAAGGGCCCAACTGCGTGAGCAGCTCATCCACATCCCGTCGAAAATTCGCGTGCCGTTGATGCAAAAACAAACAACGTAACAAGCATGCACCATGAATGTACACATGACACACGAACGTCGGATTGGCAGTATGCGATATGCTGTTTAATTGTTCCACTGTCTCGCTAAAGGGCGTACGACCTGTTGGGCATCGAAACGTTTCTTGGCACTCCACACGCAGATGACCATAACCATTCAAACGCCTACCAGCGGCGCCGTCCGCATAGCCATTCTGGTACTTCATGTGTGTCCACAGCATTGTGTTCTGCT
>NW_013655130.1:1724-3252 GCF_000499385.1 Eimeria necatrix
TCCACAGCATTGTGTTCTGCTTGCCAGAAAGCGCAGTCACGGCAGGCATCACATAGGGCTGTGGGAGAAACAAGCAACTCGTAGATCGTCGAATCATCGCGCAATGTCGCAGCGACAAACGGCAAGCTGACCAATAAAACATTGGCATTTTCGCTGCGACCGTAGAATTAAACTGCATATGGGACATTCTTGCGGGAGGTGGCTCATAATCTCAATCTGTTCCCTTCGATATTTCCTTTCCAGCAAGAGACGGTAGTAAACAAAATATCTTGAGGTCGGCAGAAAACATGATAGCAACGCCATAATCTTGCAGACTAATGGAGTTACGTTTCCTCAATGAATGCATATTGTCGCCGTAGCCCTGTATTCAGTTATAGTTTCAGCTCCAGCTTTAAGCACCCCTTCACTAATTTCATTGCCAGGTGCGGTGTGTGAGACGTGCATCTGTTGATGCGGGAACGGTGGCAGGTTTGTTGGTGCTGCTCCATTCCGTGAAAGCAGCGTTAAAATTTCTACTGGTTTCCAAAACGCTGTCGCTAAACATGCAGCATATCCCCCTATTTCCATGCGTGCACTGCATTTACACCTGAAGGCCGAGTCACTGCACATAAAGGAAAGCAAAGCAAGCGTTGTAGATCACTGTTTCTGTGGCGGATTCCAGATCACAGTATTCTACCGAAGTGTCACGTTTACCACACTGCACGCCATACAAACGTATAAGCCTGCATACCATGCCCCATTACCATACCCAGCTGTTGTTGCACCTTCTGAAGGGAACCCGACCTGGTACCAGGCAAAATGTCGAAACGGAATCCTAACCAATGGACATACACGAATATGCTTCAATTGAGCAATCGCAGGGCCTTGATCTTGCAACTAAAAGGCACTGCATGCCTACAACTACACCTGCGAGTTTCCGAGGCCTGTGCAAAGCGCAACTCACATTCTCCATCTGTTCAGTATAGCTGCGGATCACACGACGAGCAGGTGCAGCACAGATAAAGTACAGGGCTGCTGCAAAATTCTTCAATAGCTACTAACTACTGCAGCTGTATTCAGTTCATTTAGCGGACTGCGTAATACGTCAAACGCATCGTGGTCCCAGTACTCAACAACGAAGCAAGCACGCGATTCAGAAGATATGCATCTTACCAGTTATCGGCGTCTTTGTGCAAGTGCTACCCATTCCATAGCAGCAAATAGCAACTGCCTTGACGGATTCCAGCACAACTTAAATTTTATCTGGTCACCACAACAGCATAATGCACAACAGCACAATGCATTTCCTTGCTCTGGAATGCAGTAATCGTTGCTTCCATTGGGTCATTCAAGTGTAGAGACGAATCAGCACCTAAAACGCCAAGCCAATCCCTAACGGTAGCTTGGCCCTCTTCTAAAGCAAAGACGCTACCTTGCCTTTGACTCCACTGCAGCACACGATGCTTACATCCTAAATGTGCATCAAGCCATAAGTGATCTTCCAAAACGTTTTCAAGGCATTTCACAATCAATTATCCTTGAACCTGAA
>NW_013655131.1:0-3018 GCF_000499385.1 Eimeria necatrix
GGGGGCCCCCAGGGGGGGGCCCCCCAGGGGGGGGGCCCCCAGGGGGGGCCCCCCGGGGGGCCCCCCTTTTGCTGCAGCAAGAAGGGCCAAGAAAGAGAAACGAAAAGCTGCTGCTGCTTCTGCTGCTACGCGGAGACACAGAGATAATCCAGGCCCTTCTGTGAAGGCCAAAAAACTCAAAGAAAAAGAATCCGCTCCTGCAGCAGCAGCAGCAGCAGCAGCAGCAAATGGAGCAGCAGCAGCAGCAGATGGAGCAGCAGCAGCAGCTGGTGAAACAGAAGCGGCTGGTGAAGCAGCCGCAGCGGCAGATGCAGCAGCAGCAGCAGCAGATGGGGCAGCAGCAGCACCACCAGGCAGAGCTGCAGCAGCAGCAGCAAATGAAGCAGCAGCAGCAGATGAAGCAGCAGCAGCAGATGAAGCAGCAGCAGCAGGTGAAGCAGCAGCAGCAGCAGACGGAGCCGCTGCAGCAGCAGCAGAGACGTATCAATAATTTATGTATTTAATTCTTATATTTAATATTTATTTATTTATTTATTTATTTATTTAAATTTATTTATTTAATTTTATTTATTTAATTTACATTTCATTTATCTTTCGTAGTAAAAAAATAACTAAATTATAAATAAATATAAATAATAAAAAAATAATTATAAATAACAAATAAGTAATAAACAATAAATAATAATACAAACAAGAAAATAACAAATAATAAATTAAATACAAATAATAAAATACAAATAAATAATATATGAATAAATAATAAATAAAATATAAACAAATAAATAATGAATAATTGAATAAACAAACAAATAAATACAAATAAATAAATAAATAAATAAATAAATAAATAAATAAATAAATAAATAAATAAAAGTAAATAAAAGTAAATAAAAATAAATAAAAATAAATAAAAATAAATAAATAAATAAAATAAAAGAGCAGCAAATGAAGCGGCGGTTGGGGTGTACGTACACACCAGCTGCCTGCAGCGCCTGCTGCAGCGCAGCAGCAGCAAAGCTGCGATGTGCTGCTGCTGCTGCTGCTGGGCAAACTCCTCCAAATGCTGCTGTCAGCTGGCCCTGGCCCCACACGCAGTTCGCCAGCACTTCGCCCCTGCTGCAGCAGCAGCAGCAGCAGCAGCAGCAGCAGCAGCAGCAGCAGCACGAGCGGCGCCAGTAGCGGCTTTGCAGCAGACACAGCAGCAAACACACGCAGCAGCAGCAGCAGCAGCAGCAGCAGCTGCTGCTGCTGCAGCTACACACGAGCAGCAGCAGTCGCAGCTGCAGCAGCACAAGCAGAGGCCCTCGAGCCCAGCAGCAGCAGAAACAGCAGCAGCAGCGGCAACAACAGCAACAGCAGCAGCAGCAGCAACAGCAGCAGCAGCAGCAGCAGCAGCTGCTGCTGCTGCTGCTGCTGCAGAAGCAAACGAACCTGCTGACAACAGCAGCAGCAGTATCATCGCAGGAAGTCTCCAGGGCCAAACACAACTCAGAGTCTTTTTCAAAGTTCTTTCTGAGGGCTTTGGGGGGCCCCCGGGGGGCCCCCAAGAAGGTGTGGGGCCCCACACTTTTGGTGCAGGGGGGCCCCCCAGGGTTTTGCTGCAGAGGGGGCCCCCAGGGCCCCAGTAAGAACCCTTGGGGGGCCCCCCTTGGCTGCTGCTGCAGAGCCCGCGCTTCAGTCCCCCCGAGCAGCAGCAGCAGCAGCAGCAGCAGCAGCAGCGGCTGCTGCTGCTGCCGCAGCTGCTGTCGCAAACAGCAGCTCATGGGCGCCGCCGCATCGCAGCAACCGCCACGCCTAACCTGCAGCAGCTGCTGCTGCAGTTGCCGCGATTGCTGCAGTTGCTGCAGTTGCTGCAGCAGCTGCTGCTGCAGTTGCTGCGATTGCTGCAGTTGCTGCAGTTGCTGCAGCAGCTGCTGCTGCAGCCGCTGCTGCCTGTGCGGGCTGCTGCAGCATACCCTTCTTGGGGGCCCCCGAGCCTCAACTCAAGACCCGGGGGCCCCCCGCCAGGTACCCTCAGCAGCTGCTGCAGCTGCAGCAGCAATTTTGTTTTTTAAAATTAAAAAAGAAAATTAATTTTAAATTTAAACTTCATTGACTCTTTTTGCTGCTTCAAATGCTGAAAATGCAGTCGGAGCGACACCGCAGGGGCCCCTGGGGGCCCCCCAGGGGGCCCCCCAGACTGCAGCAGCAGCAGCAGCAGCAGCAGCAGCAGCAGCAGCAGCTGAATCCGCAGCAGCAAAAAAAAACCACAAGCTTGGTGGTTCATTTAACATTTTTTTAATCAACAAAATAAAACTGCATCTGTTTTTAAACTCTAACAAGATCCGTAGCCTCTCCGGGCGGCGTTGCTGCTGCTGCTGCTGCTGCTGCTGCTGCTGCTGCAGCGCAGCACTGCTGCAGGGCAGCATCGAAGCCTCAGAGGCGAATTTGTGGATTTAT
This sequence comes from Eimeria necatrix, assembly GCF_000499385.1. Lineage (NCBI taxonomy): Eukaryota > Apicomplexa > Conoidasida > Eucoccidiorida > Eimeriidae > Eimeria > Eimeria necatrix. The sequence goes on from NW_013655131.1 coordinate 2,440, forward strand.
TTTTCAAAACAAAAATTTAAAGTTTTAAAATTTTAATTTCAGTTTATGTGCTGCTCAAAGGCAGCCAGAGCAGAAGCTGCTGCTGTCCAGCACTCCCAGGGGCCCCGCCGCCAAGAGCAGCAGCAGCAGCAGCAGCAGCAGCAGCAGCAGCAGCAGCAGCAGCAGCAGGCGCTGCTGCTGAACTTTGTTTGAGCTGATTAACATCTGCATTTGCTTCTGCTCCCGCGCAGACCATGCCGGCGGTCGCTGCTGCTGCGGAGGAAGCCGACGCTGCTGCGCCCCCAGCAGCAGCAGCAGCAGCAGCAGCAGCAGCAGCAGCAGCAGCAGCAGGGGCTGTGGAAGCCGTGCCGCGGGGGCCCCTGCCAGCCTCCGCCCTGGTGCTGGCGGAGGCCCTCAATGGCTCTTTGTGTCCCTTAATAAGCGAGTTGGCGCAGCAGCTGGTGCAGCAGCTGCTGCTGCTGCACGAGGAGCACCCCAGTCTCTTCCAACTGGCAGCAGCAGCAGCCCCGGGGGGCCCCCGGGGGGCCCCCGGGGGGCCCCCCTGCAGCGGGGGGCCCCTCCTTTAGCCTGGAAGTCGAA
>NW_013655131.1:3118-3610 GCF_000499385.1 Eimeria necatrix
CCCCCGGGGGGCCCCCGGGGGGCCCCCCTGCAGCGGGGGGCCCCTCCTTTAGCCTGGAAGTCGAAGGCCGTTTGGGGGTAATACTGGAAAGAGACCGCAGCAGCAGACTGCGGCTGCCAGTGGCCAGCCACGCTGTGCTGCAGCCTTCGTTTTGCATGGCCGTGGGGGCCCCCCTGGGGGCCCCCCCGGGGGGCCCCCCGGGGGGCCCCCCGGGGGGCCCCCTGGAGGGCGAGGGGGGCCCCCAGGCGCGGTTTGCTGCGGGGGTTTCTGCTGCGCAGTTCGCAGAACTCAAAACTCTGCTGCTGCAGGCAGCAGCAAACTGCAGCAGAGCAGCAGCGCAGCAGCTGCAGCTCCACTTGGCCCTCATGGGCTTCGAGCCTTCCCTCGACTTCCTCCAGGACTCCGACCCCGAAGAGGGCCCCCCGGGGGCCCCCCCGGGGGCCCCCCCCCTGGGGGCCCCCCCGGGGGCCCCCCCTCCAGGGGGCACCCCGG
>NW_013655132.1:0-10000 GCF_000499385.1 Eimeria necatrix
AGGGAAAGACGGCGAGCTGCTCCACCTCTTTCCTGCAAACCCTAAACCCTAAACCCTAAATGCGAAACTGTAATAACCCTAAACCCTAGACCGCAAAGCCTAATAAAGCCTATCCCCTTAAGCCTAAACCCTAGATCCCAGCCCCTAACAAACTCCAAACCCTAAACCTTAAACCCTACCAAGCCCCAAACCTGCGCCCCCAAACCCCAAGCCCCACCCCGAACCCCGAGCTCCAAACCCTAAACCCTAAACCCTAAACCCTAAACCCTAAGCCCACTTCTTGGACTGTTTGACTTGTTGGAAGTAGCTGGTGAACTGGTCGAAAAGGTGGTAAATGATTTCTGCAGAAAAGATTTTAACTCCGAGGGTTTTGGCTTCTTTTTCTGCTTCTGCATCCACCTTTACATCAAACCCTAAAACCACCGCGAACTCCGCAAACCCTTTTTCCCGCATCACCGACGCCTTCTTTATGTCCTTCTTCTGCACAGTCCCTGCAGCAACAAACACCCCACGCATGCATGCATGCATGCATGCATGCATGCGTACATGCATGCGTGCATGCATGCGTGCATGCATGCGTGCATGCATGCGTGCATGCGGTGCATGCATGCATGCATGCGTGCATGCATGCGTGCATGCGGTGCATGCATGCATGCATGCATGCGCGCGTTTTGGGGGGTGCTGCATTTGAAGGGCGAATTTTGGGGCTGGAGAAGGTTTTCTGGGTTTTGGGTGGGGGGAGGGTTTGGGCGATTTAGTGCAGCAGCAGCAGCAGCAGCAGCAGCAGCAGCAGCAGGTTAGCAGCACCACCGCCCCCAAAACCCGGCAGCGAAGCCAACAGCAGCAACCCCAAGAAAGCCCCTCACCTCCCCCCATCACCACCACCCCCATCACCAGCAGCAGCAGCAACAGCAGCAGCAGCAGCAGCAGCAGCAGCAGCAGCAGCAGCAGCAGCAGCGGCGGACCGATGCTGACGGCGAAGACGGGAATTTTGCACTCCTCGAGGTAGGCGAGGAGGGCCTCGAGGGCCCCCAAAGTGGAAGCCATGACATAAACTCCATTATTGGTTTTTTCGACTTTTTTCAAAACAAAAGAAACTTCTTGCATCACTTCGTTCTCCAACTCCGCAATGTCTTCTTCCTTCTCCGCCACATACAACGAAGTCCCCGCCATCGCGTCCTCCAGGCCCTGCAGCAGCAGCAGCAGCAGCAGCAGCAGCAGCAGCAGCAGCAGCAGAGGAGCAGCAGCAGATGAGCGGCAGCAGCAGCAGCAGCAGCAGCAGAGGAGCAGCAGCAGCAGTAAACTCTGGTAGTCGCCCTTCACTCTTATCTCTTTCCTACCCCTACCGCTATAAACATCCCAACTCCGCCAGCTGCAGCAGCAGCAGCAGCAGCAGCAGCAGCAGCAGCAGCAGCAGCGGCAGCGGCGGCGGTGGGGGGGCCACAGAGCAGCAGCAGCAGTGGGGGCGGTCACGGAGCAGCAGCAGCAGGGCACAGACCGCGGGCACTCCATGAGGCCTGCTGGGGACTGGGAGGGAGTGGGTTTTTGAATTCGAGGGTTTAGGGTTTGTGAGGGTTTAGGGTTTAGGGTTTGTGAGGGTTTAGGGTTTAGGGTTTGTGAGGGTTTAGGGTTTAGGGTTTAGGGTTTGCGCATGCGGCGCTACACGTCGCGTGGGCGTTTGAGGGTTGAGGGTTCAGCGTTTGCGCGCCCGGCGCTCGCGGTCGCGGGCGCTCGAGGGTTTAGGGTTTAGGGTTTAGGGTTTAGGGTTTAGGGTTTAGGGTTTGCGTGCCTGGAGCTGGATGTCGCTCCAGCGGTGGCGGAACTCGTCCTGCACAGCAGCAGTTTGCTGCTGCAGCAGCTGCTGCGCCCCCGCGCCCCAGGGGGTTTCTTGCCAGCCATAAAGCCGATCTATTTTGTTGAGAGCAACAACGAAGGGGCATTTCCGCTGCCGCAGCAAAGACAAGGACTCCCGTGTCTGCGGCTCCAGCCCCTGCAGCAGCAGCAGCAGCAGCAGCAGCAGCAGCAGCAGCAGCAGCAGCGGGGGTGCAGCGGGAAGCAGGGGCTGCAGCGGAGGGGAAGCAGCGCTGCAGCAGCAAGCTGCTGCACGGCACACCCGCAGCAGCAGTCACACGGACGCAAACCCGAAACCCCAAACCACCAGCAGCAGCAGCACCAGCAGCAGCAGCAGCAGCAGCAGCAGCAGCAGCAGCAGCAGCAGCAGAACAACTACCAGCCGCAGCGTCAGCAACAGCACCAGCAGCCCAGCCATCAGCCACACCAGCAGCAACGCCAACACCAGCAGCAACACCAGCAGCAACACCAGCAGCACCAACACCAACACCAGCAGCAGCAGCAGCAGCAACAGCAGCAGCAGCAACAGCAGCAGCAGCAGCAGCAGCAGCAGCAGCAGCAGCAGCAGCAGCGGCAGTAAAGATTAGTTGGGGGCTCGAGCTGCCGCTGCTGCGGAACGCGCAGGTGGCGCTGCGGCGCTCGTGCTGCTGCAGCGGGAACTCAAACAGCAGCAAAGGTCTGCTGCTGCTGCTGCTGCTGCTGCTGCTGCTGCTGCTGCTGCTGCTAGTGAACTCGCCGGTGCTGCTGCTGCACTCGCTCAGGTGACTACTACTGCAGCTGCTGCCACTGCACTCGCTAACACTGCCACTACCGCTGCTGCTGCGAACACTGCTGCTGCTGCTGCTGCTACCTCTGCTGCTGCTGCTGCTGCTGCTGCTGCTGCTGCTGCTGCTGCTGACTTTGTTGCACTGCTCCATCAAAGACTCCTTGGGGAAAAAAGTGGCGCCGATTTGCTGCGTAATTCCGCCGGCCTCTCCCAGCTGCACATTTGTCCGCCGCAGCTTGTCCAGCAGCTTCGTCTTCCCTGCCCGCAAACCCTAAACCCTAAACCCTAAACCCTAAACCCTAAACCCTAAACCCTAAACCCTAATCCTGAACCTAGGACCTTGTAAATGATGCTGTTCGAGGCGAAGGACCGGCGCAACAGTCGTTTGTGAGAGACGCCGCAGACCGCCAAAACCCTAAACCCTAAACCCTAAACCCTAAACCCTAAACCCTAAACCCTAAACCCTAAACCCTAAACACAAAACCCTAAACCCTAAACCCTAAACCCTAAACCCTAAACCCTAAACCCTAAACCCTAAACCCTAAACCGCAAACCCTAAACCCTAAACCCTAAACCCTAAACCCTAAACCCTAAACCCTAAACCCTAAGCTGACCACTGCCCTAAACCCTAAACCCTAAACCCTAAACCCTAAACCCTAAACCCTAAACCCTAAACCCTAAACCCTAAAACAAAACCCTAAACCCTAAACCCTAAACCCTAAACCCTAAACCCTAAACCCTAAACCCTAAACCCTAAACCGCAAACCCTAAACCCTAAACCCTAAACCCTAAACCCTAAACCCTAAACCCTAAACCCTAAGCTGACCACTGCTCACCTGTGTCCACGTGTCCCAAGATGCAGCAGATGGGAGACCGCAGCGAGGTTGTTTCCTTGATGTTCTTGCGGGGAACAATTTCTGCTGCTGGTGCTGCTGCTGCTGCTTGTTCTGCTTCCGGCGTTGCTGCTTTCTGTGCTGCTGCTGCTGCTCTTGCTGCTGCTGCTGCTTCCTGCTCCTCCTTCGCCTGCTGCAGCGCCTGCTCCATTGCTGCTCTTCTGCGAACCTCTCCCACGTGCTGCGACTTCTTCTTTTCCCCTGCTGCTGCTGCTGCTGCTGCTGCTGCTGCGCCTGCTGCTGCACCTGCTGCTGCTGCTGCTGCTCTCGGGGTCTTCGGCGATTCCACTTCGTCCAGCAGAGCCTCCCAGTCATCAACAGCAGCTGCGAGCAGCACACGCATGCCTGCTGCTGCTGCTGCTGCTGCTGCTGCTGCTAGAACTGTTGCTGTAACTGCTGCAGCTGCTGCTGCAGCTGCTGCTGCAGCTGCTATGGCAGTTGCTGCAGCAGCTATGGCAGTTGCTGCAGCTGCTGTGGCAGTTGCTGCAGCAGCTGCGGCAGTTGCTGCAGCTGCTGCGGCAGTTGCTGCAGCTGCTGCGGCAGCTGCTGCAGCTAGCAGTGCAGCAGCAGCAGCAGCTGCTGCAGCAGTGTCTTACTCTCTCCTCCTTTGTTGCTGCTGGGCGACTCTTGCTGCTGCAGCATTTCGAGTTCCTTCTTGAGTTTGCGAAGTCTTTCTTCTTCTGCTGCTGCTGCTGCTGCTTCCTTTTGCTGCTGCTGCAGCAGCCGCCGCTCCCGCTCCCTTTTCTTGCGTTCTCTGTCTGCTGCAGCTTTGCTGCTGCTGCTGCTGCTGGGCGGGGAGACCGCCTCGGGGGTGCCTGCTGCTGCTGCTGCAGCAGCAGCAGCAGCAGCGGGAGACAACGCAGCAGGCACCAGCCCCTGCTGCTGCAGCTGCTGCAGGTACTGCTGCTGCTTCTTCTGCCGCTGCTGCTCTTTTGCTGTCAGCAACTTTCCTTCTGCTTTTAATTTGCTTTTTCTTTCTGCTTTTGCCTTCGCCCTCAACTCCCTTTCTGCTGCTTTCCTCTTGGCTTCCTCTTCCTCCCTGCAGCAGAACCCCAAACCCTAAACCCTAAACCCTAAACCCTAAACCCTAAACCCTAAACCCTAAACCCTGAACCCTAAACCCTACAAAACCCTAAACCCTAAACCCTAAACCCTAAACCCTAAACCCTAAACCCTAAACCCTAAACCCTAAACCGCAAACCCTAAACCCTAAACCCTAAACCCTAAACCCTAAACCCTAAACCCTAAACCCTAAGCTGACCACTGCCCTAAACCCTAAACCCTAAACCCTAAACCCTAAACCCTAAACCCTAAACCCTAAACCCTAAACCCTAAATTAAACCCTAAACCCTAAACCCTAAACCCTAAACCCTAAACCCTAGAGCACCTTGAAGCGGGGCAAACCGAGAACGCCAGCCCCAATTCAACAAAACCCTAAACCCTAAACCCTAAACCCTAAACCCTAAACCCTAAACCCTAAACCCTAAACCCGAAAGCCTAAACCGTGAACCCTAAACCCTAAACCCTGAACCCTAAACCCTAGACCCTAAACCCTAGGCCCTGGGGCCTTACTTTCTGCGCAGCTCTTCCTCTTCTCTGCGTTGGCGCTCTTCTTCCTCTTGCTGCCGCTTCTGCTGCTCCTGCAGCAGCAGCAGCCGCTGCTGCGCTGCTCTCACTGCAGCAGACACGGGACCCTTCTTTGCTGCTGCTGCTGCTGCTGCTCGTGTCTGAAGAAGCAAACACAGCAGCAAAGCCCGACACACCCCAAACCCTAAGCTGCTGCTGCAGCAGCAACCAGCACCTGCAACCCTTACTCCCAGCAGCAGCTTCCGCAGCCACGCACAGAGCAGCAGCAGCAGCAGCAGCAGCAGCAGCAGCAGCAGCAGCAGCAGCAGCAGATTTGTGCCACGAGCTTTATACTCGAAGGAGACAAAAGACTTTTGTCTTCTCCTTCGAGCATCTTCTCTCTGATTTCTTTTTTGCAGTTTTCTTTTTTGCCTCGAAGGGACACTTTGCACCCAACAGGCGACGCGAACTGCTGCTGCTGCTGCTGCTGCTGCTGCAGCAGCAGCAGCTGCTGCTGCTGCTGCAGCTGCTGCAGCAGCTGCTGCTGCTGCCGCTGGATACGCCTGCTGCGGCTGCAGCAGCCGCTCCCGCTGCAACAGCTGCTGCAGCTGTGCCGGTTGCTGCTGCTGCTGCTGCAGTTTAGAGACAAAAAAGAACTAAAGTTGCTTACCTCCCCTTCAGATGATGAAGAGTCCTTGTGCTGCTGCTGCTGCTGCTGCTGCTTCTTCTTTTGTCGCCGCTGCGCTGCTCTGCTGAGTTTGCCCTGAGCTGCCTGGCTGCTCCCCGCTGCTGCTGCTGCTGCTGCGTCATCTGCTGCTGCTGCTGCATCTTCTGCTGCTGCGCCTGAGGCGGGGCTTTCTGCTGCTGCTGCTGCTGCTGCTGCTGCGGGCTTTGGAGAGGGGGTTCCTTCTATGTCTTGCAGCAGTTTGTCTATATCATCTTCATCTGCTGCTGCTGCTGCCTTTGCTGCTGCCCCCTTTGCTGCTGCCCCCTTGGCAGCTGCCTTTGCTGCTGCCTTTGCTGCTGCCTTTGCTGCTGGTTTTGCTGCTGCTGCTTTTGCTGCTGCTTTTGCTGCTGCTTTGGGAGGTGAGGGACTCTCAATTTCCGCCAGCAGCTCGTCGATATCCTCATCCACCTGTACATAAACCCTGCTGCTGCTGCTGCTGCTGCTGCTGCTGCTGCTGCTGCTGCTGCTGCTCGGTGCTGCTACTGGTGAAGCTGAAGCTGCTGCTGCAAAAGTTCTGCTGCTGCTGCTGGTGCTGCTCACCTGCGGGGATTTCTTTCCTTTTTTTCCTGCTGCTGCTGCAGCAGGTTTCGCAGCAGCTGCTGCAGGCTTTGCAGCTGCTGCTGCAGGCTTTGCAGCAGCAGCTGCTGCTGCTGCTGCTGGCTTCGGAGAGGGAGCAGCAGCTACTTTGGCTGGTGCTGCTTCCTCGTCAGAAGCATCACTTTCCTCGCTGCTGCTGCTGCTGCTGTCGGCGCTGCCACTGTCGCTGCTGCTGCTGCTGCTGCTGCTGCTGGATGACAGAGGTACAAATTTGCTTTTAGGTTTTGCTGCAGGCAGCTCGTCCTCGCTGCTGCTGCTGCTGCTGCTGCTGCTATCCTGCAACAGCAACAAGCGCAAACGCAGCAGCAGCAAAGCCACATCAAGCTAACATACCGCTGCTGCAGCAGCAGCTGCTGCTGCTGCTGCTGTCGCTCCCTTGCTGCCTTCGCAGCTTTTGCTGCTGCTGCTGCTGCTGCTGGTGCTCTGCTGCTGCTGCTCTCATATCGCGCATTTGTTGTCGCTGGGACTGCTGCTGCTGCTGCTGCTGCTGATCTGCCGCTGCTGCTGCTGCTGCTACCTGTTGGGCAGCAGCAGCAAACTCCTCCTCGGAGGAGTCTGCCGCTGCTCTGTCACTCCTCTTCCTTCGCCGCGCCGCCATTTTGGAGTTTCAAAGAAGAATCAAATAACAAATAAATAAATAAAAAGAATAAAAGAATAAAAAATGAAGAAGTTTAATTGCTGCCGATGCACTCGGCTTGAAATAGCGCAACGAACAAATGCTCATACACCCTATCCCCGGCTGCTGCTGCTGCTGCTGCTGCTGCTGCTGCTGCTGCTGCTGCGCTGCTGTTTTGCTGCTAAATTTCCACTAAAAATAACAAATTCAAAAGAAATAAAAGAAACGAACAGAGCCGCAGCCAAACGCTATGCGCTGCTGTCCGCTGTGGGGCCTAAACCCTAAACCCTAAACCCTAAACCCTAAACCCTAAACCCTAACGCAGCGGCATCAGCGGCAATTCATACAAGAGAGAACCCGCAACAGCAACTTAGAGCGAAGCAGTAGGTGCCGCGTCGTCTTGCTGCTCAATTTCTCTGCTGCTGCTGCAGCGGCTGCTGCTGCTGCTGCTGCTGCTGCTGGCGCTGCTGCTGTTGCTGCTGCTGCATGAGCAGCAGCCCCAAGCCCCAGGGGCCCCAGCCGCAAGTCTCTGCAAAAGGTCTTTTAAAAATGATAATAAAAATCTATTATAAAGAGCAGCAAAACGTAGAACGCTGAGTTTCCTCTAGCTGCTTCTGCTGCTGCTGCTGCTGCTGCTGCTGCTGCTGCTGCTGCTGCAACAGGCCTTACTGGTGTCTCGGGCCTTAGGGGGCCCCTGGGGGCCCCCAGGCTGCAGCACACATGGGAGCTCTTGCTGCTGCTGCCGGCAGTCGCCCGTTGCTGCTGCTGCGGCAGTTGCTGCCGCTGCGAGCCCTGCTGTTGCTGCCGCTGCTGCTGCTGCTGCAGCTGCAGCTGCAGCAGCAAAGCGTCCCCTGTGTTGCTGCTCTCCAGCTTAGGGGGCCCCCTAGGGCCCCCAGGGGCCCCCTGGGGTTTGTTGATTCATTTCTGTACCCTTTTTTGCTGCAAGGGGGCCCCCAGGGGGCCCCGCGGGGGCCCCCTGGGGCGCTGCTGCCTCGTGTCCCTGCAAGCACTGCAGCAGCAACAGCAGCAGCAGCAGCAGCAGCAGCACGACCTGCTGCTGCTGCTGCTGACGATGGTAGTGAAGACAGCGACCTTTGGGGGGTCCCGGATGAACCAGCAGCAGAGCAGCAGCAGCTGCTGCAGCAGCTGCAGCAGCTAGACGAGGAACAGGGTTTAAAACCCTTAAATAGGGCCCAGTAAGTCATTCTCTAGGGTTTAGGGTTTAGGGTTTAGGGTTTAGGGTTTGCACCCTAGACCCCTCCGTGTAATCTAGTTAATTGAGCTCCTGTTCAGCGCCTAGTGCCAAGGGTTTAGGGTTTAGGGTTTAGGGTTTTGTGTCAGCTACTCAGGATTGAGCTCCTGTTCAGCGCCTAGGGCCAACGGTTTAGGGTTTAGGGTTTAGGGTTTAGGGTTTAGGGTTTTGTGTCAGCTACTCAGGCGCCGCGCCCTCAGCAAACTAACTGCAGCCTTGCGACAACGGGGCCCCCCAGGGGGCCCCTCAGGGGGCCCCCTGGGGGCCCCCCCTGGGGGCCCCCTGGGGGCCCCCCCTGGGGGGCCCCTGGGGGCCCCCCCAGGGGCCCCCCCGGGGGGCCCCCCAGGGGGCCCCCTGGGGGCCCCCCATGAGGGGCCCCCGGGGGCCCCCCTTGGGGGGCCCCTGTACAGTGTGTCTCTGGAGCGGAAAGCAGATGAGTGCAGCGGCTGCGGCGCGAAGTTTCATGTGAGCCTCTAAACCCTAAACCCTAAACCCTAAACCCTAAACCCTAAACCCTAAACCCTAAGGGCTGAAGGGGGATGGCGGTTTGCTGCATTCAGGGCAATGCGCCCGGCGCTCCAGGGTATTTGCCGCCTCACCTGTTCCTGCAGCAGCAGCAACAGCAGCAGCAGCAACAGCAGCAGCAACAGCAGCAGCAGCAGCGTCTTTTAATAAGGGGAGCCCCAGCAGCAGCAGCAGCAGCAACAGACCTTGCTGCTGCTGTTGCTGCTGCTACTCGCTTGGAGAAGCACCGGAAGAGTTTCTCAGCGGCAGCAGCAGCACGACAAGCAGCGAAAGCTGAACTCGCTGCTGCTGCTGCTGCTGCTGCTGCTCCTGCTGCTGCTGCTGCTGCTCCTGCTGCTGCTGCTGCTGCTGCTGCTGAGCAGGAGTACGAGGTCTCTCCTGAGGTCACCAAGCTAGCAGCAGCAATTGCTGCTGCAGCACCAGCAGCAGATTTGCTGTCAGTTGAAAAGGCCCTCATAAGCCTAGCCATGCTCAACTCTGAAACTGAAGAGGAGCAGCAGCAGCAGCAGCAGCAGCAGCAAGAGCAGCAGCAGCAGCAAAAGCAGCAAGAGCAGCAGCAGCAACATCAGCAAAACCAGCAAGAGCAGCACCAACAGCAGCAGCAGCAGCAGCAACGGGCGCCGCGTCGTCTGTGGCACATTGAGGGCCTTCCCGTCCTTGCTGCTGCTCCTGCTGCTGCTGCTGCTCCTGCTGCTGCTGCTGCTCCTACTGCTGCTGCTGCTGCTGCTGCTGGCTTCGGAGAGAAGGAAGCAAGCAGCAAATCGGAAAATGAAAAGAGAGAGAGTGCCGCAGACAGCTGCAGCCGAGAAAGAGGATTCCTGGCTGCTGCTGCTGCTGCTGCTGCTGCAGCAGCAGCAGATGAGGAGACAGAAGAGACGCAGAGAGCCGTGGGCGTGCTGCTGCTGCTGTTTTTCTTGCTGCTGCTGCTGCTGCTTTTCTTGCTGCTGCTGCTGCTGTTTCTTCTCTTGCCGCTGTTGCTGCTTTTCTGCAGCTGCTTCTGTCGGGTGGCACATTTTGCTGCTGCTGTTGCCTTTGTGTTGCTGTTTTTAGTTTTGCTGCTGCTGCTGCTGCTGCTGCTGCTGCTTGCTGCTGCAGCCTCCTCTGCTGTGCATGCGCTGCAGCACTTTGAGGTTTGGAGGCAGGGGCACCTCTTCCTTAAGAAGCCTGAGTAAGGGTTTAGGGTTTAGGGTTTAGGGTTTAGGGTTTA
>NW_013655132.1:15000-27500 GCF_000499385.1 Eimeria necatrix
CTCTGGGCGACGCTGTGGAGGGCTCCAAGCCGCAAACCCTAAACCCTAAATTAGGGTTTAGGGTTTGGGGTCTTGGGATGGGTGTGGGCGCTTGCAAACAAACACTATCTAGAATAATGTGCAGATGTCTCGATGCGAGCGGCAAACAGATAAAATGAACAAAGAAATAAAATAAATATTTAAATATTTATTTATTTATTTATTTATTAAATAAATAAATAAATATATAAATAAATATTATTTAAATATTTAATTTTATTTCTTTTTGTTCATTTCCTTTGTTCGGCTTCTGCAGAGACGGGGTGTACGTACAGCTGGGCTCATGAACAGACAGGCATTCATGTACACCCGAAAGAAATATTTATTCATTTGAAATGCATAAATATAATTAATATATTTATTTATTTGCAAATAAATAAATATAATTAATTTATTTATTTATTTGCAAATAAATAAATATAAATAAATAAATGTAAACATGCAAACAAATAACAAGTGTACACTTAGAGGCATGTACATACACTGCGCTCACAACACTGTGTACAAAGACACGCGCTGCTGCTGCTGCTGCAGCTGCTGCTGCTGCTGCTGCAGCTGCTGCTGCTGCTGCTGCAGCTGCTGCTGCTGCTGCTGCTGCATTAAAGGACACTCAATAAGCCGCTTAGACGGCTCTGGTGGAGCTGCTGCTGCGCTCATGTTCTGCTGCTCTTGTGCTGCTGCTGCTGTGTTCACGTTCGGCTGCTCTCGTGCTGCTGCTGCTGCTGATGCGCTCGGCTGCTTCCGTGCTGCTGCTGCTGCTGCTGCTGCTGCTGCCCTCTGCTGCCTCGGTGACGCCGCTGCCGAAGAGAAGCGCGGGCGCGACGGTGGTGGTGGACGTGCTGCTGCTGCTGCTGCTGCTGAGGGTGCTGCTGCTGCTGCTCTCTTCTTCTGCTGCGTGGGTGCTGCTGCTGCTGCTGCCCTCTTCTTCTGCTGCGTGAGTGCTGCTGCTGCTGCTGCTCTCTTCAGCTGCTTCGGTGACGCCGCTGCCGACGAGAGTTGCTGCAATGGTGCTGCTGCTGCTGCTGCTGTGTTCTGCTGCAGTGCTGCTGCTGCTGCGCTCTTCTTCAGCTGCTTTTGTGCTGCTGCTGCTGCGCTCCTCTTCAGCTGCTCGCGTGCTGCTGCTGCTGCGCTCCTCTTCAGCTGCTCTCGTGCTGCTGCTGCTGCTGCTCTCTGCTGCTTCGGTGACTCCGCTGCCGACGAGAGTTGCTGCTAGTGTGGAAGCATGGGGAGCAGCAGTGGTGGTGCTGGTGCTGCTGCTGCTGCTGCTGCTGCTGCCTTCTCTCTCTCTCTCCTCGCCAGCTTCCGTGCTGCTGCTGCGGCTGTGGGGTGCTGCAGTGCTGGTGCTGCTGCTGCTGCTGCTGCTGCTGCGCTCCTCCTCGTGCTTGAGCCCCTGGCCCGCAATGTCCTCAGCTTCCTCGCGGTCGCTGTCTGCTGCTGCTGCTGCTGCTGCTGCAGCAGAGTGCTCGGGGTGGCGCTGCTGGAACTGCTGCACCGCCTCGCGCAGCTGCTGCAGCTGCTGCTGGAAGGCCCCGCTGTGCAGCTGCTGCTGCAGCTGCTGGTCGAACTGCTGCAGCTGCTGCCCGTAGCGCCGAATAAAAGATCTAAAAGCCATCAAGACTTCACTTTCATTCATGTCGAGAGAACTGAGTTGCTGCTGCAGTCTTTCGAGGGCATCATCTTCTGCTGCGTCTGCTGCAGCAACGTCGAAAATGTCGATTTCCACGAACCCGTTGCTGCTGCTGCTGCTGCTGCTGCTGCTGCTGTCGAGCTCTGCTGCTGCGGTCGACGACTGCAGAAACGCCGCTGCTGCAGTGCTCAGCCGCTCGCCGGGAGCTGCTGTCGAGGTGCTCGTGCTGCTTGCTGCTGCTGCTGCTGCTGCTGCTGCGGGGGAGTCCTCCAGCCGCTGCAGCACGCGGAAAAGAGCTGCGTCTTCTGTCAGAGTTCTGCTGCTGCTGCTGCTGCTGCTGCTGCTGGGGCGGCGCCCGCCGGACAATCCTTGGTCCTCCTCTTCTGCCTTTTCGTCAGCAACATCTTCTTCTTGCCTGCCGCTGCTGCTGCTGCTGCTGCTGCTGCTGCTGCCGATGTCCTTCAGCAGCTCCTCGCGAGCCTCCGGCGTCAAAGACAGCCAAAAGGTGTTTATGCTCGAAAGAGCCACAGCAGCAAGCTCGATGGTCTCAGGCTCAGAAAGCAGAGACTCCAGAGCTGCGTCGCTGCTGCTGCTGCTGCTGCTGCTGCTGCTGCGGCGGGGCTCCTCGCGCTCGCCCAGGGAGCCGCGAAGCCCGCCAGAGCCGGCCGGACGAGCAGCAGCAAGCTCGGACCTGCTGCTGCTGCTGCTGCTGCCGCCTTCGGCAGCAGGGGGCGCTGCAGCGCTGCTGCTGATGGCAGCAACTGCAGCAAGCGCGCAGAGGCCCTTGAGAAGCATGGGAGCCATGGTGAAGCTGGGCGAGGCTAGTGCAACAACTAAGAAGGCAAATTCAATTATTTATTACTCGAAATGACTAAAACAAGAATTGTGAAGCTCTCGGCTGCAGCAAAATGGCCCAAAGAAACCGCCAGCGCCGGAAGCTCACCACTGGTGCGGGGGTGACCCGACCAGCGGTCGCCGCCGCGCGCCGCCGCGGCTGCTTCTGCAAACGGGCTCGAAAGCTCTTTTTTTCCACTTTTCTCCGCTTTTTTTGCTGCTTTCTCCCCGCAATTAACTTTGATTTCCAATAAGCTTTCCAAAGACCCCGCTATCTGGGCCCCAGGCGCGCAATCGACGCCTTTGCGGCCCGCCCGCGCCACCCAGCTGTCGCGAGCCATCGGCGGCAGTCGCTCAAACGGGAAAGCAGCATGAAATAAAGATATTCCCCGGTAACTATTATTCCAATCGAAGTTTTCGCGAAATTACCTCTCGAACGAGGGGTGATGAGCCTAGATTATCTGCAGTTTCTTTATCTTCGTGCACAGATCCGCAGCCGCCACGCGCACACAGCCAACCACCGCCGCAGCGCCATGGCGGCCCTTCCTCCCCCCATTTTTCCTCTTTTTAAAGTTTTAGAAAACTAATTTATAGTCTTTTAACCTTTGCGCCGCAATTACGCGCAAAAAGAGCCCCGAAAAGGCGAAAATCGACGAGCTCGATTTCCACCACTCCACGTGCTCCAGTGTACGTACACCTGAACCCGCGCCGCGCACAGCGCTCCACAAGGACCCAACTCGAGTGTCCTTACACTTTTAAATTAATTAAAACAAAGAAAGAGTCAGCAGCAGCGTGGGAGCTGCTACTGCTGCTGCTGCTGCTGCTGCTGCTGCTGCTGCTGCTGGTAGTGCGGCTGAAGCCGCTATGATGCTGCACCTGTTGCTGCTGCAGCAGCAGTCGTTGCAGCTGCTGCGGCAGTTGCTGCTGCGGGAGATGCGGTCGCTGCAGCTGCTGCGGCAGCAGCTGCTGCGGCAGCAGCTGCTGCGGCAGCAGCTGCTGCGGCAGCAGCTGCTGCTTCTCTACTTTGCAAGGGCCACTGCTGCTGCTGCAGCTCCATTGCTTCTGCAACTGCCGCTGCTGCTGATCGTCCTGCTGCAGCTGCTGCTGCTGTTGCTACTGTTGCTTCTGCTTTCTTTAAGAGGCCTGTCTTTTTGTGCTGCTGCTGCTAATGCTGCTGCTGCACATGCGCTGCAGCAGCTGCTGCTGCTGCAGCAGCAGCTGCTGCTGCAGCAGCAGCTGCTGCTGCGGCTGCTAATCTGCAGCTGCCAGACTGCTGCTGCTGTGAAACCCTTCAACGTCAGTCGTTGTCCCAAGCAAGGCTTAGAGTTTAGGGTTTAGGGTTTAGGGTTTAGGGTTTAGGGTTTGGGGTTTAGCGAGCGTTAAGGCCCCAGCCAACACAAACCCCACCTTCTAAACCCTAGGCATTTAGTTCTAAGTGATAAACCCCCCGCCCTCCAAACCCTAAACCCTAAACCCTAAACCCTAAGCCGTAAGCCTAGGCACTACACCCTGTCGACCTAACCCTGAACCCTAAACCCTGACTCCTTAACCCTAAACCCTAAACCCTAAACCCTAAACCCTGATCTGAAGTGCTTCTGCGTCGAGCCATGTTTTCTAGTCTTTGGAGCCGAAAATAGTTAATTTTAAAATTATAAAAAATGTTTTATTAAAAGTGTTAATTTACTGATGTGAAAATAAATAAACCGCAGATAATTACTAAACCCTAAACCCTAAACCCTAAAACCTGAACCCTAAACAAATTAATTGTACACGAACTTCACGTAGCTTTTACAGTGGACCAAACCCTAAACCCTAAACCCTAAACCCTAAGCCCTAGGCGCTAAACCTTAAAGTCTAAACCGTATGCCTTAAACGTTGCACCCTAAACCCTAAACCCTAAACCCTAAACCCTAAACCCTAAACCCTAAACCCTAATCCCTAACATTTGTAGCTGTTTGCGCCTGCTGCTGCTGCTGCTGCAGCAAATCGAAAGAAACAAAAGACACTTTATTGTACAAGAAGTGCAGCAGCAAATAAAGAGGAATAGAGTTGCATGCAAAGCAGCAATTTGAGTCTGCAGCTTCTCTAAGACTATTCTGAAGAAGCAAAATAAAAAGAGTTTCAAATTTGTGTTTTAATTGTCGAAATAAATTCGAAATTCAAATTCAAATTTGCTGCTGCAGCTGCCGGCTGCAGAGCAAGTGGCGTCAGCGCTGGTTTGGGGGGCTCAGGAGGAAAATAATTCATTTAAATCATTTTAATTTTCAAATTTAAATTAAATAACTTAAAACGAACTTAAAATTAAATCAAATGGACAAAGAAATGCAGCAAGTTGCAGCAGCTTTCCGGGTTCAGCGCAGAGGTCACCGGCGGCGTGTGCAGAACAGAACACGAAAAGTTCAACAATGGGACTTTTCGGATTTTGTCCGAATAAACTGAACTGCAGGTCTTAAAACTTCGCATTTTAATAAATCAAATGAATTTATTTGCACAATTGAAGGCATTAGAGCGAGAAATATGGCGCTACGAGCTGCTGCCTGCTGCCGTGCTGCTGCTGCTGCTGCTGCTGCTGCTGCTACGGCAGAGCCGCAGGCGTTGTTTCTTTTTTGCCTTTTTTCGCCTTTAATGCGAAAATAAGAAAAACAAAAATAATTAAAAAGAATTTGTCGTTTAAAATAGAATTTAAAACCAACTTCGACGGCTGTGCGAACGCGTGATCGTCGCCGCCAGCAGCCAATAGACCGGAATTCAGGTTTTGCCTGTTAGGACTTTTTTCCATTTTAACGTTTTCTCCCGCGTAAAAGCCATTGGAATTGAACCAAAAGAATCCTTTATATATTTCCAGCATTTATAAAATGAATTCCTCGCAAACAAACGGCGAAAATGCCATTTGCAGCTCGTGTTCTGGTTCCCAGAAAGACCCCTCAACTGAGTACTTCCAGGCTTTTGCAAACCCCGCCTGGCGCGCTTCCCCCTTCATCTGCTACTGGGATCTGGAAAAGGTAATTCGAAAAACAAAATTAAAATTAAAATTAAAATTAAAATTAAAATAAATAAATAAATAAATAAATAAATGGAGGGGAAAGAAAGAAAAGCCTCTTTTGACTGCTGCCTAGTCACTTAATTCCAAAGCTGGTGGCTGCATTTGCTGCTCTATAATTCAATTTTTTCATTCTTTTCTCTATTTCTCCGATTCTTTGCAATTAAATCTTCTCTCAGACCTCCAAAATATCCAATTAATCTATTTAAATAATTAAAATTGGGTTTGAAAGGATTATTTCTTTGTTTTATTCATTTGAAGCCCACTCGAAAAACAAGAACAGGAAGTCTTCAGAGCCTTTTTTCGTTTTTCTTTTCCAAATAAATAATTAATTTAAAAAATTAAATTCCTTTCTTTAATTTGCGTTTCGAATATTTCATTTTCTTCGAAACAATTCGCAAATTGGTTCCCATCTCGATTTCTGCGTTCAACTTTTGAACTCTCGCTCAATAAACCACTTTTTTCCACTCTTTTGGCGTTTTTTAAACGCTTTTAAGAAGTTTTAATGTTTATTTTATTATTTTTTATTTTATTTCGCGTTTTTAGATCCAAAATTCGGAAATAAATGCAGAAAATATCAAATGGATTTCCCGCGCGTCTTTCCTCTTCGGAGCCCTGCGGGCCATTCGCCGGCTGCAGCAAGAATTGCAAATTGCCAGTTTGCAGGGTTTGTAATTAATTAATTAATTAATTAATTAATTAATTAATTAATTAATTAATTAATTTAATTAAATAATTAAATAATTATTTAATTATTTAATTACATTTATTTATTCATTTCTTTGTTTACTTAGCTGTTCTGCAATTCGAATAGTTGGCAATCGAATTAATTCAAAACTGTTTTCTTAATTGGCAAAATAATTAAATCATTTATTTCTTTTCTTGTTTGTTTATTCATTCTTTAATTAATTAAATTAATTAATTAATTCAATTAGCTTAATTAATTAATTGGATTGTTTGATGAACTCAATTAGTTTAATTAATTAATTAAATTGATTAACTAATTCATTTAGTTTAATTAATTATGTTAATTAATTAATTAATTAATTAAATTAGTTTAATTAATTAATTAAATCAATTAATTAATTTAATTAGTTTAATTAATCAATTAAATTGATTAACTAACTCGGTTGAGTTAATTAGTTAATTTAATTAGCTAATTAATTCAATTAATGAATTTAATTAATTGGTTGATTCAATTAATTTAATTAACTGATTATTCTAATTTATTAATTTAATCAATTGATTAAATAAACTAAATAATGAAATTAATTATTTAATTTGATCAATTAATTAAATTAACTAGTTAATTAACCTAGTTAATTGATTTAATTAATTAATCAATTAATTTAATTAATTAATTTAATTAATTGATTTAATTAATTAATCAAGTAGTTTAATTAATTAATTTAATTAGTTAATTTAATTAATTAATTTGATTAATTAAATAATTTGAGAAACATGAATGTGAATATAAAAGAAGAACTTCAAAATAAATGCAAGTCCGAAACGAAAAGAATTCAAGTCAGAAAAAAACCAAAAATAAACTTTTAATTCTTTTTTAATTATTTAAAAAAGAATTAAAAGTTTATTTTTGGTTTAATTCATTTTAATTCATTTTTAATTCATTTTAAATCTTTTTTAATTCCTTTTAACCTGTTTAATTCATTTTAATTCATCTTAATTCATTTTAATTCTTTTTAATTCAGTTTAATTCATTTTAATGCATTTTAATTCTTTTTAATTTTTTTCAAATTCATTTTAATTCATTTTAATTCTTTTAAATTTATTTTAATTCATTTCAATTATTTTTAGTTATTTTTAATTCATTTAAATTCATTTTGTATTTATTTTGAATTCTTTTTTAATTAATTTTATATTAATCTTAATTCTGTTTAATACTCTTTCTGAATTCTTGTTCAATCCCTTTTTAATTCTGTTCAATTTCACTTTTAATTCCTCTTAAATTTATTTTAGGTTAATATTAAATTAATTTTAAAATTAATTTAAAATTAATTTGATTCGTTTTAAATCATTTTAAATCTTTTTAAATTAATTTTAACTTCATTTTGAATAATTTAAATTTTTTTGAAATAGATTTTAAGTTCATTTTAAATTCATTTTAATTCATTTTAAATTCATTTTAATTCATTTTAAATTCATTTTAAATTAATTTTAAATAATTTAAAATTCATTTAAATTCATTTTAAATTCATTTTAAATTAATTTAAATAATTTAAAATTCATTTTAAATCATTTTAAATTCATTTTAAGTTCATTTTTAATTAATTTAAATAATTTAAAATTCATTTTAAATCATTTAAATCTTTTTCTTTTTTAAAAGGGTTTCGTTTGGCGCATTATTTTAATTCCAACAAATTGGAGGATTCGGTTTTGAGGTTTGCTGCTGCTCTTTCGGGCTATTCCGTCGTCACCATCAACTGGGACTCCGACACGTAAACCCTAAACCCTAAACCCTAAACCCTAAACCCTAAACCCTAAACCCTAAACCCTAGGCGTTAAACCCTAGGCCCGAGGCCTGGAGGCCGAGGGGCGGGCTGAGGAGGCAGCGGGTAAACGAATCGTTCTTTATCAAGCCAAACCCTAAACCCTAAACCCTAAACCCTAAACCCTAAACCCTAAACCCTAAACCCTAAACCCTAAACACAAAACCCTAAACCCTAAACCCTAAACCCTAAACCCTAAACCCTAAACCCTAAACCCTAAACCCTAAACCGCAAACCCTAAACCCTAAACCCTAAACCCTAAACCCTAAACCCTAAACCCTAAACCCTAAGCTGACCACTGCCCTAAACCCTAAACCCTAAACCCTAAACCCTAAACCCTAAACCCTAAACCCTAAACCCTAAACCCTAAATATTTTGCTGCTTCAGGCCAGCGAGGGTTTTGTACAAAATAGAAACGGCGGAATGCGCTGCTGTTATTTTCGATGACTCTTTTGAAGAAGCAAAAATTGATTTGCTGCGCGAACAAACAAAAGAAAACAATGTCAAGGTATCGTAAACCCTAAACCCTAAACCCTAAACCCTAAACCCTAAACCCTAAACCCTAAACCCTTGTTTTGTTGCAGTTTGTTGCTGCTAGTCGAATAGTCCATATTGAGGATTTGACAACAAAAATAGAAGAAGAAGAAATGGAAAAAGAAATAAACTTTTGGCAGCAGTCAAAGGCGAAAGAACAAGAAACCCTCACAGCAGACTCGGAAAGAATGGTAAGAAACCCTAAACCCTAAACCCTAAACCCTAAACCCTAAACCCTAAAGCCTAGGCCCTGTGCGCTGGGCATCAAACCCTGCGCAGCATGCCCCAAACCCTAAACCCTAATCTCCAAACCTTTGGTCTCTAGCCCGCAACCCTAGGCCCCGAGTATTACACCGTAGCTCCTAAACCCTAAACCCTAAACCCTAAACCCTAAACCCCAAAACAGAGTTTAAACTCTGCCGGACTTGCAAGCTTGCACTTTAGGTATAGAGCTGCACACTAAGCCCAAAGGCCTAGGGTTTTGGGTGTACAGATCAAGGCTGAGCGTTCACATTCGAGGGTTTAGGGTTTCGGGTTTAGGGTTTAGGGTTTAGGGTTTAGGGTTTAGGGTTTTCTTTTTCGCTCTTCAGGTCGTATTCACTTCTGGAACCACCAACGACCCCAAAGGCGCTCGACTTTCTTACGGGTAAGGGTTTAGGGTTTAGGGTTTAGGGTTTAGCGCCTAGAGATCCCGGTAGAATGGCTAGTCGCATCTGCACTGTAGGGCTTAGGGTTTAGGGTTTAGGGTTTAGGGTTTAGGGTTTACTCGCTAGCTTCGAGGCTCCGGCACTCAAGAAGAGCGCCTCAGCGCTGAAGCCTGAGGGTTTAGGGTTTCGGGTTAACGCTCTAGGGTCCACGGTCTAGGGTTTAGGGTTTAGGGTTTAGGGTTTAGGGTTTAGGGTTTAGGGTTTAGGGTTTGTGGTTTAGGAACCTGTGGACTGCGGCGCGTTGCGTGTGGGACGCGTTGGGGGTTTTGGAAGAAGAGGAAAAAGAAACAAAAGAAGAAACAAAAGAAGAAACAAAAAAAGAAATAAAAGAAATAAAAAAAGAAATAAAAAAAGAAATAAAAAAAGAAAATAAAAAAGAAAATAAAAAAGACTTTTTTCTTTTTCTTGTAAACCCTTTTCACCACATCAACTCTTCCGTTTTCTTCGAAGCAGCTTTGCTGCGCTGCAGCAGCTCAGTGCATCTTTTGAGCAGGTGATAAACATTTATTTAATTTAATTTAATTAATTTGATTTATTTATTTAATTTAATTTATTTAATTTATTTAATTAATTAATTTAATTTATTTATTTAATTTATTTATTTTGCTTTGGTCGCCATTTGGCTTTTCAAAACGCGAAAAGAGCTCTTCAACGAGCCGCTTGGGCAACTACTTTGGAACTTGGGGTTTAGGGTTTAGGGTTTAGGGTTTAGGGTTTAGGGTTTGGGGTTTAGGGTTTGGGGTTTATTAGCTGATCCGTCGATTCATTCGTTGTTTAATAAATTAATAAATTAATAAATTAATCAATTAATTGATTAATTAATTAATTGATTAATTGTTATTTCACTTTTTAAATCAGAAAATAATTTATTTGTCCTTTTTGTTTTTTGTTTTATTTCTCTTTAATTTTTTAATTTATTTCGTTTTATATCTTTTTATTTGTCTTTTTTCTCATTTTTTAAATTCTCAATTACAGAGATTTAATTGTTAATATGGTTTCTCTCTTTTCTCTCCTTTTGCTGCTGCTGCTGCTGCTGCTGCTGCTGCTGCTGCTGCAGATACCGCACCACCTATTGGAAAGTGCTGTGCGTTGCTTGTAAAGATGCTGCTGCTACTTCTGCTGCTGCTTCTGCTGCTGCTGCTGCTGCTGCTGCTGCTGCTCTTCCCCCGGCCACCGCAGCAGCAGCAGCCGGCGCCGCTGCTGCTGCAGCTGCTGCTCCTGAAGCTGCAGCAGCCGCCGCAGCAGCAGAAGCCCCACCATCACCACCCACAGCAGCAGCAGCAGCAGCAGCAGCAGCAGCAGCAGCAGCAGCAGCAAGAAGCAGCAGGTGCCGCGTGGTGGCTCCGCTGGTGTCTCGCCACATAGACTTTTTGTGGAACTTGCACTTGGAGGGAAAGTTGGAAAAAGAAAATATAATAAATGAAATAAAAGAAAAAGAAAAAGAAATAAATTTAATTCTGCTGCTCGGCTCCGCGCCTGTGGGGCCCTCCAGTGTACGTACACTCCAAACTCTCCTCCACAAAGTTCCCAAAGTTCGGTTTGGCTCCACAGAGACAACTTTGCAGGTGAGTTAATTAATTAAACAATTATTTATTTAATTATTTAATTATTTAATTAATTTAATTAATTTAATTAATTTAATTAATTAATTTGATTAATTAAATTCATTTAATTTAATTAATTGAATTCGTGGGCAGCAACTTTGTTTGCTTCAGCTTTGGAAATAAATCAAAGGAGTCAAATTAGTTGAAATAATTAAATTTAAATTAAATTAATTTAATTTGATTTAATTAATTTAATTGCGAATTAAATGAATTAAATGAATTAAATAAATACTTAAAATCAATTAAATCAATTAAATAAATCAAATCAATTAAATGGAATCAATTAAATGGATTAAATCAATGAAATCAATTAAATCAATTAAGTGGATTAAGTCAGTTAAATGGATTAATTTGTACTATTTTTGCTTTTATTTGTTCATTTATTTATTTATTTATTTATTTATTTATTTATTTATTTATTTATTTATTTATTTATTATTTAATTAATTTATTTATTTATTCAGGTTGCTTCGGTTCCACACTGGATGTCAGATGAGGAGCAGCTGGAAGCGATGCGGCGGGGGTGGCAAGGAACAGCAGCAGCAGCAGCAGCAGCAGCAGCAAAAGGCACAACAGCAGCAGCAGCAGCAGCAGCAGCAGCAGCAGCAGCAGCAGCAGGGGAGTGTCAGACACGGGAAGGGACTTTGGAGACATTTGAAGAGACAAATGGAAGCAAAAAGAGCAGCAGCAGCAGCGGCCTTAGCGAAGCTGGAAAAGACGCAGAGGCAACTGCAGCAGCAGCAGCAGCAGCAGCAGCAGCAGCAGCAGCAGCAGCAGCAGCAGCAGCAGCAGCAGAAGGGCTGGGAGAACGGCAGTCCGATGAAAATGCAGCTGGAGAAGTGGAGAATAAAGTTAAAATGATTAATCAACTTCAAACAAACAAAGTGGAGAGTAAAGTTAAAATGATTAATCAACTTCGAACAAAAAAACAAAATGAAGAAAACAAAATCGGATTCTTCATCGGCCGCCCGCACAAAGGGCTCACGGAAATGCGAGTGGTTAAAAGCACCAAGGAGGGAGAAGAAGGTTATATGGTAAAAGTGGATTAAAATGAATAAAATTAAATGAATTAAATTAAATTAATTAAATTAAATTAATTAAATTAATTTAATTGAATCAAATTGGATTAAATTGAACGAAAACTGTCCTTTCAAACGCACTTCATCGGCAGCAAATTAGTTGCAGCGGGCGAACGCAGCTGCTGGAAAACGAGCCAAATGGCGCAATTGAAAGCAAAAATGAATTTTAAAAAGAAATAAAAGTTTGAAATAAATAAATAAATGAATTAAATCCATTTTGTTGCGCTGCTGCAGCAAGACTGCGAAGAGGGGGAGTGCGGCTACCTGATCTGCAGGGGGGGCAACGTAATGCTGGGTTATTTGAAGCCTTCGGAGTGCAGAAAAAAGAAAATGGAGTTAAAAAATGGAAATAAAACCGAAAATGAGGTTCAAAAAGGTGTAATTACACCCGAAAAGTGGTACTTGGGCTTCGGAGATGTCGGGTTTTTTCTGCAAAACGCCAAAGACGGCGGCCGGGACTTCTACTGGGTGACGCGCACTGCAGATCTCCTCATTAAAGGCGGAGTTAACTACTCTTGTTCGCAAATTA
>NW_013655132.1:35000-38391 GCF_000499385.1 Eimeria necatrix
AGATGTGGATTGTGGCGAAGCTGCTGCTGCTGCTGCTGCTGCTGCTGCTGCTGCTGCTGCTAGTGCAGCAGAAGGGAAGCAGAATTGCCTTAGCACTTGCAGTTCAAGAGGCGATCAAGGTGCAGCAGCTGCAACAGACTTCGAAGCTGCTGCTCCTGTTGCTGCTGCTGCTGCTGCTGCTGCTGCTGCTGCTGGTTCCCACCAGCAGCTTTGCTGTCAAGTAAGTTCTTTGAAAGATGAGCTTCAGGAAGCAGCAGCAGGGCCTGCTGCTGCTGCTGCGCCGATCTGCGATGCAGCAGCAGCCATGGCAGCAGCAGCAACAACAGCTGCAGCAGCAGCAACAGCAACAGCAGCAAGAGCGGCAGTTTTAGCCTGTGGTGCAGGAGTTTCTGCAGCAGGAAACAGCGCAGCCAGTGAATTAGATAATTCAGCAGCAGCAGCAGCAGCAGCAGCAGCAGAAGCAGCAGCAGAAGGTGCTGCGCCTGCTGCAGCTGCAGCTGCAGTTGCTGCTTTGGGGTGTATCGACAGACGGGTCTGTGGGGTTGGTAGACATCTCCCAGATACAGCAGCAGCAGAAGCAGCAGCAGCAGCAGAAGCAGCAGCAGCAGCAGAAGCAGCAGCAGAAGCAGCAGCAGCAGCAGCAACAGCAGACATGAAATGCACGCTGCAGCTGTGGCGGCTGCTGCCGAAGGACAAACACCCCCTGGCAAGATTTTTCTGTTAGCTGCGAAAACAAAAAAGCAATTTTAAAGAAGTAATAACCTAGCAGCAGCAGCAGCAGCAGCAGCAGCAGCAGCAGCACGGGAGCGGCTGCTGCAGCAGCTCTAGTAGCAAGAGCACTTGGACGGCTACAGCAGCAGCAGCAGCAGCAGCAGCAGCAAGGGAGCGGCTGCTGCAGCAGCTCTAGTAGCGAGAGCACTTGAGCGGCTACTGCTGCTGCAGCAGCAGCAGCAGCACGTGAGCGGCTGCAGCAGCAGCAGTAGCAGCTAGGCTGCACAAGGTGCAGCAACAGCAGCAGCAGCAGCAGCAGCAGCAGTAGCAGCAGCAGTAGCGCCTGGCGGTCGCCAGTGAATGGGAGCCATTGAGTGTCTGTACACTCCAATTTAGTAGCGCTTCTGCAGCAAATACTTTAAATGAATTCGAGAGCAGCAGCAGCAGCAGCAGCAGCAGCAGCAGCAGCAGCTGCAGCAGCTGCAGCAGCAGCGGCAGCAGAATTCAAGTGGAAAGTCTGAAGAGTTGAATGCATGCAGTGGGGTAGCGAGGAGGGAGTTCATTTTAGTTTAATTAATTTTAATTCATTAATTGAATTATTTTTAATTTTCTGAATTTGAAGATTTAATTTTTCTTTTTCACGAAAGGAGTTCTTTGAATGCAGACTTTGCTGCGGGCGGCTGCGTTCGCCTCGCCTCGGTGGAAAGCTGCGTCTGTTGTCTTTTTGAGCATTTTCTTTTGTCTTTTTGGTTTTAAAAATGAAAAATATATTTTTTAAAATTATAACAACTTAAAATTATAATGTTTACTCGCTAGAGTTGAGGCAAGTGTAGGTACAGACGAGATGGCGGGGAGCTGAGTGCCGCTGCTGCGTTTTCCGCGCGAGTGTTTCCCTTTCTGCAAATTTGTGCGGAATCTCCAGTTTTAAAATATTAAATTTGAATTAATTTGCGAAAATTCGGAGAAAAGAGATTAAATTTGACGGTGAATCCGCTGCTGCAGCGCATGTCGGCTTGCAGTTCTGCTGCAGCTGCTGGCTTCCTCTGTCGGGGCTGTGCATCGACGTTCTTTCCCGTTGTTTCGCCTCCCTCAAGCTGAAAAAAGTAAAAGAAAAGAATTGAATTAACTTTTGGGTTTTCGCCTTCAAATTTGCTGGTTTCGAGGTGTCCATACACCCCAGCACTGCGCAGGTGAGGCATTTCCAGTTCGGCTCGATCGCCTCGTCGCCAGTTCAACTTTTTCGGAAAAGGTGGAAAAGAAGTCTTTTTTGTTTATTTTTCGCGTTTTTGCTTCTTTAAATCGACAAAATAGTTCTTTTTAATTCAGTTTCAGCCGAATTTGTGGATCTCGGGACGCGCACGGCTGGAGTTTCGCTCTCGGTTTCGATTCTTGAATTCAAGTTTCCGCCTGTTTTCAGGTTTTGCAAAAACGCCCTTTTCCTCTTTTCTCCAAAAAATGGCAGTAAGTTAATTTCAAATAATCCATTTCTTGCATTTCATTGCAGCTTTCCACTTGCAGCAGCTCGAATGCGAGTTGTGGGGACGCAGCGAGGCTCAAACCCCGCATTTGCGGGGTTTAGGGTTTAGGGTTTAGGGTTTAGGGTTTAGGGTTTAGGGTTTAGGATTTGGAATACGCGGCTGTTTATATTTTCGAAAAATGTTCGAAGACAAAATGTGCTGCAGCGGCTTTGCCGGATTTTGGGTCTTTTTAATTTTTTGAATTTTTTCTATTCTTTTTTCGAATTTTCTTTTTTTTTGACTTTTTTGAACTCTTTTGAAGTCCTTTTTGGCTCTTTTGAATTCTCTTTTGACTCTTTTGAACTCCTTCGGACTTCTTGCGTTTGTTGAACTCTTTTGAACTCTTTTTTGACTTCATTGAACTCTTTTTTGACTCTTTTTTGACATTTTTGAACTTTTTTGAACTCCTTTTTGGCTCTTTCAAACTTATTTGAGCTCCTTTTTGGCTCTTTTAAACTCTTTTGAACTCCTTTTTGGCCCTTTCGAGCTCTTTTTTGTCCTTTAGAACTCCCCGGGCCATTCCAGAACTCCCTCGGACTTAAACTTGAACTCTTTTTCTCTTTTTTGGACTTTTTTATTCTTTTTTGAACTTCTTTTGACTCCTTTTCAGGAAAAAGAAGCCGAAGTCTTCCTCAACCCCGACGGCTCGCTCTACCACTTGGGCGTCAAAGCCGGCGAACTCCACCCGCGGATTTTGACAGTCGGAGACCGCGAAAGGGCGGAAATAATCGCAAGAGCTTTTTTGCAACAAGTCCGAGAATTCGAAAAGTCCAGAAACTTCAGAACTTTCTCAGGTCCAAACCCTAAACCCTAAACCCTAAACCCTAACCCTAGGCTGTTTTGGAACAAGTTTGGGAATTCGAAAAGTGCCGGATTAATTCAAATAAATTCAAATAAATTCAAATTAGTTCAAAGAAATTCAAATTAATTGAAATAAATTCAAACAAATTCAAATTAATTGAAATAAATTCAAGTAAATTCAAATTAATTGGGATAAATTCAAGTAACTTCAAATTAATTGAAACAAATTGAAATAATTGAAACAAAAGGCAAACGAGCAGCTTTCGGCGGCGAAGAACTCGCGGGGTGTACGTTCACCGGGCGCATGCGCATGCGTGGGGTGTACGTACACCGCAGGTCTGTACAAAGGCCGCGGCGTGTCG
>NW_013655132.1:38491-43491 GCF_000499385.1 Eimeria necatrix
CTTCAAGTTCTGCTTCCTCCTCTACCTCGCTTTGCCCCGCTTCAAGGTGCTCTAGGGTTTAGGGTTTAGGGTTTAGGGTTTAGGGTTTAGAGTTTAGGGTTTAGAGTTTAGGGTTTTGGGGATATTTCGTGAACTTCATTTTTTGATACGTTTCTACTGCTTGTTCAAATTCTGCTGCTGTTCGATTGTTTGCTGAACTGCATTTAATTCATTCCAACAATTTGCGAAACCTGCTGCTGCCGCTGCTGCTGCTGCTGCTGCTGCTGCTGCTGCTGCTGCTGCTGCTGTGCAGGGCGCGGAGACGATTTACAACTTGCTGATAAGGCCTTTTCTGCTGCAGCAGCAGCAGCCGCTGCAGCAGCTGGCAGAAGCTGGCAACAAAGCAGCAGCAGAGCTGCAGCAAAAAGTGCTTGAGGGAATTAACAAAGTGCAGGGGGCTGTTGCTGTGGTGAGACAAAGACGCTAGTTTATTTATTTATTTATTTATTTTTATTATTATTTATTATTTATTATTATCAATTATTAATTATTATTTATTATTATTAATTATCATTTATTATTTATTATTATTAATTATTATTTATAAATGTTTGCTGTGGGTGTTGTGGCATATTTGGAAGTGAAAAGTGTTTGTTTGGAAGTATTTATTCACAAATAATTAAATAATTAATTGAATATTTACTTATAAACATTTAAATAAAAATAAATACTTCGAAACAAATAATTGAATTGGATTCTTCCGGTGTACTTACACCCCACTGCTCTTCGCTGCATGCATGCAGAGCTGTCTGTACACTGCATGCGCCAGTTGTTCTCTTTCTTCTTTTTTCGGATTTCTTTCTTTCATTCAATTTCTACTTCTTTTATTAATTACTTTGTTTGTTTTTCATCTTTTATTAATTATTTTGTTTCTTTTTCTTTTATTTTTCTGCTTCTTGCGCCCTCCAGTGCTGCATTTTCTGCCTTCGAGTGTTTGCGTGTTCGGGTGTACGTACACCCGGCGCAAACGCATGCAAAAGCCCCGTGCATGCGTTTGCATGCAAAAAGCCTTTTTTCTGTTTTTTTTCTGAATTTTTCTTCTGAAGTGAAATGTAATAGTGCATTTGAGCTGCAAACAACCGAAACAATTACTTTATTTACTTCTTTTTTATTTCAATTCATTAAAATGATTTCTCTGTGTAAATGTGCATAAATATATTCATAAATATGCAAAATGTGCACAAATAAATGCACATATTATGCATAAAGGTACATATGTGTATTTGCAGGAATGTTTATGTTAAGATAAAAAGAGTAAATAAATCCTTTGTGTTTAATAAATGGTAAATGTGCAAATGTGTAAAAGTAATGAAATGCCTGAAGGCCAAATGCAAGAGTTGCTGCTGCTGCAGTGTATGTACACCTGAACACATGAATGCATGCCTTAAGGCTTTCGTCTTGAACTTTTTTTCGTGATGTTTTGAGTCTGCATAAATGGATAATAAACAAATAAATAAATAAACAAATAAACAAACAAATAAAGAAAGAAATAAATAAATAAATAAAATGAATTAAATTAAAAATGGATCATTTCGAGGAATGAATAAATGCCAAAAAGACGGGGGCGAACGGAAAAAGATATTTGCCTAATTTGCCCCGTCTGTATTTATTCTTTATTATTTATATTATTTATTATTTATTATTTATTCATTATTTGTTTGTTTTTATTTCTTTCTTTTATTCTTTTATTATTTATTTCCCATTTCGAAGAAACTCAAAATTTATAAATGCTATGGTGCAGGCGGGCGGTGTACATACACCGCAAGTGGCCCCCGAGCCCCCCAAGAGAGAATAAAAGAAAAGAAAAAGAAAGAAAGAAATTAAATAATAATTAAATAAATAATTAAATAAATAATTAAATAAATAATTAAATGAATTAAATTAAATGAATTAATTTAATTCATTTAAATGGATTAAAAGAAGCAGCTGCGTCCTTGCTAACGAGTAGAGACAGGGAGACAGTTACTTATGCCATTTTTATAATTTCTAATTATTATTTATTTATTTATTAATTTATTAATTTATTATTTATTATTTATTTATCTTTTAATATTAATATTCAACATTTAATAACAAAGATAAATAGTTGAAAAGGAGACAAATGAAAAGAGGAAGAGAAGGAGAAAAAGAAAACAAAAGGAGACAGTTGGACTGCAGCAAATGAAAAAAGACAAAAAAGAAAAGACAAAAAAGAATTGAGGAGACAGAGAAGTCCAAAAGGAAAAAGGAGACAAAAAGAGACAAAAAGGAAAGATATTTGGGACAATCTGCTGCTGCTGCTGCAAGCAGCAGCAGCACTCCTGCAGCAGCAGCAGCAGCAGCTGCTGCTGCTGCTGCTGCTACTCGTGATCGCCGCAAGGCGGTGAGCATTCCGCACAGTGCATGCATAGCAGCAGCAGCAGCCGCTGCTGCTGCTGCTGTTGCTGCTGCGGTGGCATTTGCTGAACTGCTGCTGTTGCAGCAGCAACGACTGAGGCAGCGGATGTGCCTGGGCAGCAGCAGCTGCTGCTGCTGCAGCAGCTGCTGCAGCAGCTGCTGCAGCAGCTAGCGAGCTGCTGCTACTGCTACTGCGGCTACAGCAGCAGTGAGTGAGCTGCTGCTGCTGCTGCTGCTGCCCTTGCTGCTGAGGCATCGGAGGTGTCTGTACACCCGAAATGCCTCTTTGCGAGCGGGCTTGAGGACTCGGTTTACTTTTCAGATTAAATCAAAGTTATTATTTATTTATTTTTTAATTTGAATAATCAGATTGGATAATCAGGTTGAAGTTGTTTATTTTTCATTTTGAATAATCAGGTTAAACTAAAGTTATTGTTTATTTATTTTCCATTTTGAATAACCAGACTGAAGTTATTATTTATTTTTCCTTTTGAATAATCAGATTTAATTAAAGTTATTATTTATTTATTTTTCATTTTGAATAATCAGATCTAATTAAAGTTATTATTTTGTTTTGCTTTTCATTTTGAATGAGCAGATTCAACTGAAGTTATTATCTATTTTGTTTTCATTTTGAATAATCAGACTTATTTAATGTCATTATTTTATTTTGTTTTTCCTTTTGAATAATCAGATTTAATTAAAGTTATTATTTTGTTTTGTTTTTTATTTTGATTGTTTATTCGAATTCCCGGAAGTAGTGAAGTTACAATGGAGGATTATAAATGTAAATTAGAATTCCAAAACATTATTTAAATGTAAATGTTTATTTATATTTAAATAATGTTTAAAAATTCTAATTTAAATTTATAAATTTAAATTAAAAGCCGCAAAGGAAAGTTAATTCCGATTTGCTGCGGGGTGTACATACACCTCAGCAACAGCAGCAAAGAAAGCAAAACAAATGTTTGTACATCTTTTCTATTTCTGTTAAATGAATTAATTTAATTTCATTGAATTAATTTTTTTATTTTGATAATAATGGCAAAGAAAGAAAAGGAAAAGAAGAAACGACAAGGGGGTATAATTGCGCCGCGGTGTACGTACACCTGAAGTGTACGTACACCTGAAATGGACCCAAAACCAAAAGTGTAATTTTGCAAAAATGCAACTGCAGCGAAATGTCTTCAAACAATTTAAAAGTAATAATGGCATTTCTTTTACATTTTGTCTCCATAATGCAATTAATTGGAAATAAAAAGGACCGCTTTGTGCTGCAGGTTGCGTAATAGAGCAGCAGCAGCAGCAGCAGCAGCAGCAGCAGCAGCAGCAGCAGCAGCAGCAGCAGCAAGTAAATGCCAGAATGCTGCACCATGTGCATTTGTGCATGCATGCCATATAAGTTTACATAAAGGAAATAAAAATAAAATAATTTTCAAAAACAAAAGAATAAAAGTAAACAAATAAATAAATTTCTGCATGAAAGAACACGAAAAGGTCTAAAGAAATAATTATCAAAAATATTTTCAAGAGGAAGTTTTAAGTGTTTATAAATAAATGTGAAACTCTAAATAGTTACACTTTATATAAACTCTACTTTAAAATGTTTATTATCCAATACTTTACTATAATACTAGTCCAGTCCGCTTCCAAAAAAACTATAAGTGCAGCAGCAGCAGCAGCAGCAACAGTAGCAGCAGCAGCAGCAGCAGCAGCAACAGCAGCAGCAGCAGCAGCAGCAGCAGCAGAGTATTTCTGTGGGGCCCCGCGGGGGTGTCCAGGCAGCTGCACTCTCCAGCGCTGCATATAATTAATGTTTTGAATTTATTTTAAAACATTTTTAATATTTTAAATAAACATTTCCAATTTATAAAAAAACATTTTTCATTATGGCTTTATGAAATAAACCCCTTCAACAAAGTTTTGAAGGGACAAACAGTTGTTCCTGCTGCTGCTGCTGCTGCTGCTGTTTATGCTGCTGCTGCTGCTGCTGTTACTGTTGCTAGTGTTGCTGCTGCTATTTGTGGTGCTGCTGCTGTCGCTGCCATTTCTACAGATGCTGCTGCAGCAGCTGCTGCTGCTGCTGCTGTTGCTGCTGCTGCACAGGATTCAGCAGCTAGTTGTAAGCAGAAAAATGAAGAAATAAAAGTTTTGTTCCTTGCAGGTCTTCAGGTGCAGCAGCAAAAACAAAATAAATAAAATAATTAAAAAGCAGCAAATAAATATAAAAAAGCAAAACTTTATCAAACTCAACATGCATGCATCACCCTGAACCCCCCTAAACCCTAAACCCTAAACCCTAAACGGTGGTTTGGGTTATCTACTGCATTATTTGCTGCTGCCGTTTGCTTGCTGAGGTCCACTAGTACTTAGGTGCCTCTAGCATTGGCCCACAGTCCTGCTGCTGCTGCTGCTGTTGCTGTTGCTGCTGCTGCTGCTGTTGCTGCTGCTGCTGCTGCTGCTAGGGCCGCAGCATTTCGGTTGCCTGGCGCAGTCGTGACAACAGCAGTGACCTTTGCTGCTGTTGCTGCTGCTGCTGTTGCTGCTGCTGCTGCGCCTGAAGCACAACGATCTTTGTAAGACGC
>NW_013655133.1:0-1672 GCF_000499385.1 Eimeria necatrix
ACTACCTTTCAACACGTGGACTTGCCCAATGGTGCTTGCTTTCCATCGCAGCACTAAGCACAGCCCAAGCAATATATGATTCAAGCCGCATGCCCGGAGGCGCGAACAATTCTGGTCACTAATCTCTTTCTGCGCATGGTGTGACCACATCACCACAGGCGCCACAGTTCATATTTCGTGCTATTGGTACGTCCCAAATACGACCCACGTCCTGCAATTGAAAACGTTTTCAACATTCTCCAAGCATAAACGGTAAGGCCCATTCAAACGGCTATAACCAAAATTTCTCACGTTCCTTCCCAATGCACGACGAAACAACAGATGCTGCGGGGAGCGGCTACGTAAACCTTCACTCACGTGTGCCTGCAAATCGGGTAAATGCTTAGCTTCAATTAACAGTAGAGTCCTTTGAGCATTCAAAATACCCATCAGGTGGAAGCCAGAAAGAAAAAGATTGACTTCACTACGTTCCAATTGTCCCGCACCAGCTGCGCATAAGCGGACACGAACAGCGTCGCAACTTCGAGAGGTGAGGGTTTCCAATCTGGACCTTAAAAGCAAAGTAACAGTTCCATATCGATAGGGCACATGCGTCAAAGCTGCCTCTTTCACGACGCATGTCCGTTCCAATTGTCCCGCACCAGCTGCGCATAAGCGGACACGAACAGCGTCGCAACTTCGAGAGGTGAGGGTTTCCAATCTGGACCTTAAAAGCAAAATAACAGTTCCATATCGATAGGGCACATGCGTCAAAGCTGCCTCTTTCACGACGCATGTCCTCAATTTTTCTTCCACCCTCAGGAATCCAGCAGCTTTTCTTAAGACTGTTGTTGCTTTCCACCAGCTGCTTCTCCCAGTCCACGCCGAAAACGCTGGCACTTTTGCCGACTCCTATCAATCACCCCCAAATATCAACAACACGTGCCACCAAAGTTTCATTGCGCTTGTCCCATTCGCTTCACCAAGAGCACAGCGAAGATGGTCTTTCGTTCTTTGGATGAATGAGCCACGGCGCGCTTCCTTAAGACAGCAAACACAGTTTTGCAGCATTGCAAACAGTTTGACGCCCATCAAGAACCCTTCATTACCTGCGATATATGCGATATACCACGCGGTTGAGGCAACACGCAAATCCCTATCTGCTATAGCTCCACAATACTCCCTAGTGACAACGCATAAATCAAACCAATGCGGTGGCTACCAAGCAATGGCAAAAAAGCAAGCAGAAACCTTGTCCCTAACGCATTGCTAGAAACGCTTTACAGATAGCGATTCTCAACCAAACAACTCGTAAGAAAACACTCTTCGCCACAATATGCGCCATGTCGCATCTGGTGTCAACGGCGGCTGCGTGCGAGGTGATGCCCAAAACTGCAACTCCTCTTCAAAAATCGCCAATGTTGTTACTTCAATTGCCCACGTGCACCCCGCGCCTCATGGTGTGCCCGTGAGTTTATAGTGGTGCACAGCGTGCGTCACCTGAGTTGCTGTGACAAGCTTTCAGAAAGTTTCCTTGCGCGCGAAGACGCACAGCACGCTGTTACTACCAAGCTAGCGGCAACCAGTAGTGTCCCGTCCAACTCCGCCACGTCACGGAAGCGCATAGCTACTCAACTACATGGGCGTCCACGTGTCTAGCCACTGCCTCGTGCAGGAGACGCCAAATGAAAAC
>NW_013655133.1:1772-3566 GCF_000499385.1 Eimeria necatrix
AACACATAACAAGAACCCAACGAGCTGCTTGGATTGCTCTACTCCGCTTATTTGAGAAGGAAAAGAGGGAAATAACCTCACACTGTTGTGGTCTGTGGCCACAGGCTCATCCTCATTCTCTCCAAGTTAATAAAATTACGCTTTTGCTTCAATGGCAAAATAACGGTCTCCACAACCTAGGACGAAATTTTAGTTCTTTCAAAACGTGCTCCTTCCAAAGAAGCTTTAAACTTAAATACACAAATAGCTCATACTAGTTACACAGCTGTGAAGTTTTTTCATATAGCGAGTAAGCTTGGGATTTTCAAGAATCAAATAGTTCATGTCTTCAATAGCGCGTACAATTTCTAAGCACATCCGCCTTTCCATTTCTACGGATGTTTAACCATGCACGCTCCAGTCATTCAATTTCTCACAGCAGCTGAAAAAACACACCTATTCTACGTTTCCACGACGCCGTGCCCGTCATGCAGTGGAGCTGTTTTCTGCTTCCCGCCATCTACAGCCAGTCGACAATGCATTGTTAAAATGGCCGTCACACTCATATGCCACGACTCGTAGAATCCGCAACGTCAATGTACAGGCATTAGAGAAACAAGTGCGTCATGAGCAAAGATAAAATTCATGAGTCCGCCAGCTTGGACGCATATTACTTGCAAGTCATTTTGCCGTACACACAAAATTGCTTGCACGTCACTGTGCATCGCAAAACTGAGAGGAAAGTGTGCTTCTGCAGGCAAACTCGTTCCCAACAAAAAGACAAGCTTTATAAAACAATTCTCACAGGGGAACAACTCATCCACCGTATACTCCTGACCAAACGCGCAAAGGAATTAAATGTACAACAGCTGGGAAAACAACTGCGCCGACGTGAGTTTGCGCGTCTCTCACCTATTCCGCAGCATCCAACAAAGGCACAAAAACGCCGGATGATCACAACTGGGGTGCCCAGGAAAGGAACGCCCGCCATCTCACATGTCCCCGAACACTTTCTCGTCGCACTGCCACAGCAGCCCTCCGCAGCAGGCAGAACCCTTGTTTCCTTCCTAACAGAGCTTCTTTTCGCCTGACCACCTACAAAGTGTGATATTGAAGCTTCTGACTGGCAAAACGCCGAATACGCATGCCTCAGTGACCTCCCACGCGAAATATGCCCGTGAAGGGAGGCCGCGCACCACGTCTCATCCAACGTATGCTTCGGATCAAAAGAGCCAAAGGACCAATATCACAAAAGCTGGAAAACCAACGGCATAGAACCACACTCGCGCCTCCCAATAGGGCACATGGCGTCTCTTGGCTTTCCCCAGCTGAAGCGCAACCTGCTACATGCACTGAGTCCAAAAATCCGTGGCAGTCCCTACTGGCTGGATTTATATCCGCAGCAACCGCAACATTAAATAATACACTGCATTAATCTCCTAAAAGGCATTCTCTTCACTGCTTCCGAAGGATGATGCAGATGGCCATGTGTTTCGTCCTCAAAAGCTGTACTTCTACTGCGGCGCACAAGAAATTACCCTCACTGCATCAATCGACAGTCAGCCTTTGCAAATAATATCCAGGCGTCACTGAAAAAAGCATATTCACGATGCCTTGCAGACAAACGCAAACGTACGTGTTTGCACCCTGCTGCTGCTGTGTCCCTCTACACCGCCGAAATTCGCATTTGTCGCATGTCCGGAGAAAACGCCAATCTCTGCAGCATTTAGCTAATGCCACATAAGTGAGTGAGAATTGTGTCCTGCTTCAAGAAATTCTCCCCCCGCCACAGGCCAGCCGACACGCCCGAATCGT
>NW_013655134.1:0-2119 GCF_000499385.1 Eimeria necatrix
GAGATGCAGGATTCTGCTCGTGGCGGCGCGGCTGCAGCGCTGCTAGCCCTCCACACACGACTGCTAGAATATTTCCAATTTGTCCTATGTAATTTAACTGTATTCAACATTTAATTTCACATCTTAGAGGTAAATTGTGCAGATATGCGAATCGGGGGAGTGTAGGACACGAAGGCAGCTCGTGGCGTGACACCGCTCCACTCTCAATTGTGTAGATCTCAAAGGACAGGCGCATCCTTGATTATCTCTGATTGAAATGATTCGCTTTATCCCAAAACTAAATAAAATTAAATAATTTATTATTTCTAATGTACAGCGGAAGCCCGAAAGTTCGCAATGGCAGCAGCAGCTTCGCTCATCACTTGAAGCAGCCATGGGCTCGATGCAAACCGTCGTCTACAATGTCTTTGCATTTCCTTAGCACGATTTTTGCGAAATAAAACGATAATCTTTAATTGCTTATTTTAGCTTGCTTTTACGCCTCAAAGGACATTGAATACAGTGGATGCAGAGCCGCCTGAGCCTCCCTGCAATCTGGTGAAGTCAAGAAGTAAATACTGAACGAACACTGAACCGATATGCAAATGAAATAATAGAGGTTCAATATTCAAAAAGTAAACTTAGCACCGCACTTATTTGGCTTGGTACGGGTTGATTGGCTGCAGCGACTACGGTTTAAGGTTTAGGGTTTAGTGTTTAGTGTTTAGCGGTTAGGATCCAGGGGCCTTTTAGTAGTTGGGGTGCAAGGCTACGTGCGCCTGTTCAGCCTGCTGCAAGCCTATAATCCCTATGTCTAGCCAGTTTTCGACAGAATTCGTATCTCCATAAGCCGTAAACCCTATGCGCTGAACCCTAAATGCGCAGAAGTGAATCCGTTTGTGGTAAAGAAGTATAGCAGTTAAAATTTTTCCTGAGCCCTGTTTTGCAATATATCCGATCCAAACAGTGAAAAAGACGGCGCGCCGTTTGGGGTTTAGAATTAAGGCTTTAGGGTCTAGGGTCTAGTGTTTCGCAAAGGATGGCATGCACATTCATCATCTTAAACATATGAAAGCATATATAGTATTATATATGTAAATGTATATATGTATACATATATATCCAGAATGGGGGCATGCAGGGATGCACTCACAATAAAAGGAGTTTACGAGAAATGAACAAAGAAGTCTTCAACCCCTAAACGCTAAACGCTAAACCCTTCTCGCCTCCACCCTCAGCGGAATGCAGTGGGAGCATCTGCACGTTTCAGGCCACCGCAAGCAGGCCGAGCCTCAAGGCTATTCCCATTATTATTATTACTATCGTTACTATTATTATTACTGTTAATAATAATAATGGTTCTTTGTTCAATGTTAAGTGTTCCATCTTGATGTAATTCGTGCTCAGACGCCAAAGTGAGCTGTCGACTCGATAATTGCGGGGAAATTGTACTGTAAGAGCTGCCTGCAAAAACAAAAAATAAAATGGAAAAGAATCAAAGCATTGCGGTTTTATGGTTTAGTGTCTAGGGTTCTAGGGTTCTGGGCAACGAGCTGTTGCTGTGGGCACTCGCCACCAGGTTCTGTTTGCTGCTGTTTGTGGCGTCCCTGGCGCAGATAAAGCCCGCTGGCTCGATAAAAGTGCTGCATGTTGCCGATCCTTCTGCTGCTGTGCTGCTGTTCCTTTCCCCCGGAGCAGCAGCAAGAAGCGAAGTGGAGAAACACACACCACCCGCCTTCCTGCAGTAATTTTCGCAGCTCGGGCTGTCCCCTGTGCTGTTGCTCTCATCTACGAGATGCAAATCAACAGCACCGTCGTCTCATCCATAAACTCTATGAGCGATTCCCTGCTGCTGCTGATAGTCCTGCGATGGGTGCGGGAGTGAAGCAGCAGTCACGCGAGCTGCTGCTGTTCTCGCTGCTGTTGCCTTGCAGCTGCATCTGGTGGGGCTGCTGCTGCTGCTTTTGCGACGGGCGGCGTTCCTGTTGGTATTTCGCGATGGTCGTATTCTACGGTCTAGCGTGTCACATGTATTTCGCGTATTGTTTGTGCTGCCTGCTACTGCTGCTGTTACTACTACTACTACTACTGTTGCTGCTGCTGCTGCTGCTGCTCCTGCAGCTGCAGGGACCTCTTCTGC
>NW_013655134.1:2219-2874 GCF_000499385.1 Eimeria necatrix
CATCCCTCGCAGGCTCTTCCAGAAGCATAGCTAACTCTGTGCAACGCAGGGGCTCCCAGAGGGGAAGCAAAACAAAGCCGGCTCAATTTAATTTGCACACAAGCCCTCGGCTGGGCTGCCCTTCTTTGGGGGGGAGTGGTTTCTGATGCTCCGCAGCAGAAGATAGGGGCCCGAGTTGCTAATGCGAGGCAGAAGAGGTCCCTGCAGCTGCAGCAGCAGCAGTAGCACGCAGCAGCTGGCGCTGCTGCCGGCGGCGCCCTCAAATGCTAACCACTGCTGGGGCTTCTGCTGCGTCGCTACACCGCAGCGCAGGTTTTAGCAGCTGTTTTGAACTGCGGTAGCAGCAGCAACGGCAGCACCAAGGGGAGCGGGGACAGCAGCAGCAGCAACTTGTACACGGAAGCCGACCGCAACAGAGACAGCAGGTGGGGATGCTCGAAAGTTCCGTGCCAGTTTCGTTAGAAGAATAATACTCTAAAGAACAGCACAGTAACGAATCTCAGTAAATCGTTTCCCTGAGAGTGTATATTTGTCATATGCGCTGGTACTTATCAACTGCAAAAATGTTACTTCCTAATATATCAGGCATCTGAAATTTTTTCTCTCTCCCTGCAAACGTAAAAGCAAAACTGTCTCTCATACGTTTTGGTGTCCT
>NW_013655135.1:0-2052 GCF_000499385.1 Eimeria necatrix
GTGGCCATTGAAGTGATCCTCTGTGCGCGTGACTGCGCTGGACAGTTGGTACGTGGTTCGAAATTTGAAAATGCTGATTGAAAAAGTGAAATGCTGATAGAAAAAGTGCGCAAAACATCAACTTGTATAATCGAAATTACCGCATTTTCTTCTCTCGCAGGTCGTAAGTAGATATTGTTTCTGAACTCAGAAGGAAGATGCAGACGCTGCTGTCTCCTTCATTCTGTGCAAGACGCTTGGTGACAAAAGAACCATTCATCCGGCTTGAAACAACAGGATGTGAGTCCAAAACCAGTAGAATTTAGAGAGTCCAAAACAAGTAGAATTTCGAGAGATTCATTTATTTGTGTGGGAGAAACTAATGGATATTATCAAGCAGGATGCCCTACCAAATTTTAGGAAGTGAGCTACGTAGCCTGCATGCCCAATCGTATTTTCCAGTATCTACTTTTATTAAATGAAGAGGATATGAAGAATTAGCTTACTAGCTAGGAATCGAGTCCAGCTGCGGCGATGGGTTTTTCAGCCGGTGAGATCACGTTGAAGAAAATACAAGAAATATTAATCCTATTGCAAAATGTACGAATTATAACCTAATAAATCAATTATGTGCAGCGGAACCACGCCCGTTTCCCTTTCAGAATGTGGGTTTCTTAGAAGCACAATTTAGAACTTGATGTATTAGGACTGTAAAATATTAAAGACGCCTGAAAATTGATTGGATTGAATATTGGAAGAATGAGACGAGGTTAATGCACAGGTTGTAAGTCAAATGAATATCGATGCCTCTGCTGACCGTATTGAAGCTAAAACGTTTCACGCTGCCTCGTTAGTGTACAACTGCTATTTCTGACCGTAGTGAAGCTAAAACGTTCCACGCTTCCTCGTTAGTGTAGAGCTGCTATTTCGACACAGACTGTACGATGACAGAGTAGCTGAAAGAGTTGTGGGAAGGTCAACTGGAGAGACAGCATAAAGCTCTCTGAACATAAGGTGAATAAACGCATTTTTCTCCAGGAAGTATGCTTCGCTAACTTTTAGGCAGGGGCAGAACTCTCCTGTCTGATTGCAGCATATGTCAACAGGTTTTCCTTAATCCCCTATTTCTATTTTTATCGATTCCTCAATCCCCTATTTCTATTTTTATCGATTCTGTGTAAAGGTCGTGAGTTTTTTCTGGATGAATAACACTCTATGTAGAATTTCTAATTGCTTCATGAAGGACTTGTCAATAGGCGAATGACTGTGGCTTCAAATCATACGTTTTCAGCTTGTGCGTTAAACTTCTTTGCTTTGCATATTTCTCAGCACGCAAGATTGGATGGGCAGGCGCTGGATATGGACAAATTTAATTGACTTGTGTGACTCCATAGATAGTGCGTTTGAGCAACTCAGATGTAAAAAAAGGGGAAACAGCTCTAGAAGGACGCTTCAGAAGTCAACACCTGCTGGGATACAATAATGCTGAATGGAATATGAATTCAGAGAGTACGTTATGCAGTTGGATGCCGCGACGAATTGCTCATGCGCCATTAGGACACGGGAGAAAGTTACTGCTGCACTGCGATCAGATAAGAACTGTACTTCTTACACATAAGCATTGTACTTCTTGCAGGTTGTAAGAATATCGTTCAGATTTTTTTCATTTATAGATGTCCAGGGTTTAGAGGTTAAAGCATGAGGATAAGCAGTTCTACTACTTTGAAGGGCATGGGTTTAGGGATGAGGATAAACAGGTCTACTACTTTGAAGATCATGTCATAACTGCAGCACGTACGTTGCATTGATCACGCCAGTGAGGGCCTTACAACTGTTGCATGTCATGCTTCTCTAAAATTTTTGTTCGCTGCCTGGAGGTTATTTTGACAGGGAGTGAGATAGAAATTTATTGTTGCTCCTCGTCGAAAAAAATTTTGAACGGTGAAGGAGAATCAATTGATAAGGTAAGTCAAGCGAACAGTTATATGCAACACGGTGGGCAAAACTGATTCAGAGGGTATGTCGTATATCGCTCGTTTGCAAGATGTATAGTTGGATATAGTGTTAGGGAGC
>NW_013655135.1:2152-2640 GCF_000499385.1 Eimeria necatrix
TACCTAATTAATGCGCAGAAAGTAAGTTAAAATCATTTGAGATCAGAATTATTAGATTCTGAGATTTCCGAAAAGTTGAATAATGGCGTAAAGGGATATGCCGATTTAAAAGTCTGCTATAAAGAGATGGCGGTACTGAACAAAAATTTAGATCGTGTGTCCCTGCGCTCCCCCACCATTCCGAAGTGATATACTCCATTTGTCGGTTATCGGCAAGGGATGCGCTCGCCCAACAGCATTCCGAGGTGATATACTCCATGTGCTGATTTTCAGCAACAGTTTGAGTATTTATTACCTGTATGTGCAGTATGTAAGATCATATGTCCCGAGCATGATATCAGCAAATATCCATTTACATGATTCATCCACGAGGTTTTGCTTGAAACCGCTGGCCATTAATGTGATCCAGATACTCATATTTGATTGAAAGCACCATTAATATGATCCAGTTACTTGTTTTTACTTGATTCCACAGTTGGTGAGCATTC
>NW_013655135.1:2740-3550 GCF_000499385.1 Eimeria necatrix
TGATTGGAACTTCATCCGGAGATAACATTCGCAAAGAGTACAAAGCGGGTACGAATGAAATGGATGCGTGTCAAAGAATTTGATTGAGCATCATCGTCTATGAATCTAAAGAACGTGTGTCTTCAAATAAGGTGCATTTTATACGATTGCATGTGTGCTTATTTTAAGGAGAACGCGAATAGCAAGTTTATAGCCTTCAAAAAATGTTTTCCAGGAGATTCGTGGGTGTTCTTTGTACGTACAGCCAGTGAGTGTGAACCGAATTGTGAATCGCTGCTTCTGGTTCTGTGTGAAGCAAAGGGCGTTACGGAAGGCACCGTGGAGTTTTGCGCTGTTGGTGCAGTGGGTACGTTGCTTAGTAAGGTATTACACGTTTCCTCGGAAAATGTGTAGTAACGCAACAAACAAAGGGAATGCTGGATACGCATCGAATTTGGTCTAAGACTGTGAGTTATCAGCGAATTTCTTTTGGTTTAAAAATACCTGGGATATTGAGGGTTACTAACGTCGCGAGTTAGCTTTTCGTTGTAAAATTCCAGAAAGTATGTTTGAGGTTGACCGTGCTAAATAAGCCTTGGAAAGGCATTACGGTTTCACAACTGGAAAGTCAGATAAGCAAATGTGCATGATGTTTGTGTCATATATCAGCAAGTAAGCCTGCGAAACACGCCATATTTCTTCAAAGCAGTGACATAACAGAGTTGAACGCAAAATATCAAAGGTCCTTGCACTGTTGGGTCTTATGTTCTCCAGGAAGTAGGTGAAGCCGATATTGCAGCAAATCAGTGAGGCGATCTTAGGAATTGCCAA
>NW_013655136.1:0-980 GCF_000499385.1 Eimeria necatrix
ACGCCTCAACCGGCAATCAAAAACGTACTCACTCAGACAGTGATGGCAAAGGCTGGCTCGAAGCCTCACAGAAGGCGGGCGGTGCATATAAAGAAGCTGGATACCCCACTCTGCATTGAGAAAAACAACAGAAACAATACACAAGTAAACATTTTCCAAGTAGAATCAAAAAGTTAGCATTAGCGCGAGCTGTTTCGGCATACTGGGGCGTAAAACCGAAGCAGCAGGCACTTCTACGTCACGTAAACGCACGAGTACGATATTTCCACATATGTAAATCAGAGGCGCACAATACATCATTTGAGCTATTGCATCGTTGGGGAACCGTTCTATAGTAAAAGCTTCTGGATCCGATGTCGGTCTTCTCCTTATCTACTTTGTTGTCGTATTTCTCTCGAAAGCAACTCACAGCGGTCACAGATGGCTCTCGGTTCCAACGAACATAGCTGTTTTATCCTCGTATTTTTGCAGACTTTCGCAAGCGTCTTCAAATGCTGCTATGGCGGCGCGTCTGCAGACTGCCATACAACAAATATCTCGGCAGCGCAACTCAGGAACAGTTAAAAACTTCGAAAAATTGATCATTTGCCACTGGGACAATCATTCTCGTACTTGTAAATTGAGCGTAGCTTAACTGCTAAAAGTTTACTGCTATATCGCAGTGTTAGCCTCCGGTCTGAGTCCCATATCGACCCTAATGTTTTCACTCTTTCTCCACTGCGAATGCAAACGGCTAACACTGCGATATAACAAATCGCTCAACAGCCATTACAAACTGTTGTGAGCAAGCCGCCACGCACGGAAGCCAGCATACGACATTCCACAACGCAGTTGATGAGCGATCACTTGCCATCTTACATCGGCTCCGGGTCCAAAAACGCGCAATAACACTCTCTGACCACGGCAAGATACTTACGGCGTCGCTCACCCCGTAGGCTGTGTAGAAACGAGCCGTCTGCGAGATATAAACCTGTCTGCAA
>NW_013655136.1:1080-3211 GCF_000499385.1 Eimeria necatrix
CTGTACGTGAACTCAGAGCATTGGAGCGCACTCATTGCTTTTATTTGGAACTTATGCCGTCGCCACCCAAGGCGTCATGCACAGCTGCCGAACAAGTAAACTTTGAAGGCCGGTTTCACCTATGCACATGTTCATTTTCATCAATAGAAGCAACAGTGAGCATACTTAAATTGAAAGAGGGGGAATTCGTTCAAAATTTCCTGTTTCAGTGATGTAAGATTACGTACAATCTTGTTCAATTTAAAACGGCGCTTTGTCGAAGAATTTTTGATCTGGCAACTCCCACAGTCCATAGGAGATTTTATAGTCACTTTGCACATAAAAAGCCAATTACAAATAGCTGTTGTGAGGGTACCTCGCAGCCGTACGCAAGGAAGGACACGATATGTGACCTCAAAGTAAGGCGAAGTTCTTAACGCTACGCATACTCAAAAGAGCAGCCCTTTTTAATGCATATATGCTTCTTATATGCGAATGCAACAATTGCCAAGTTTATTTATGCATTTGCTCGGGAATGCGCTGGCAGTGACACAACGCATAGCTTAAAATTGGCCCAAGTCTATGGCCTACTGGAGATCTTGCGCTATCATCGTCCTTTTGTGTCTCAAAGCTTTTTGATCAGCCACACATACTTGCTGCAAGCAAAAACAGACTATGCAAAATAGAATAAAGTCTTTTCTTGCAATTACTCTCTCTATTCTTGAGGTCTGCCTAGACGCTTTTACCTGACACAGACGACAATAACCGTCACCAAAGAAAAGTATGGTCTTCAGGCCGACATGAAATAATGTTTCTGGTTCTTTGACACACAAGAAATAATTTGCACAAAGTGCAACAAAGGCAGTCACGTATCTACTGAATGTGGCTTCATCTGTCCGCCACTTTGGGCAGCACGTGCTTCACACCAGAAGAAAATGTTTTGAGCCACATGTAGAAAGAATGCATAGAAGTAGTTGTGGCAAATTGTTCTTAGGGATATCACTCAGGGGCATTTGTAAGCCTGTCGCACTTGTTGTGCTTGAAGCATGTCTTAGGCCCACAAACTCTTGCACTGCAGCCAGTTTGCAAAACATGCATACATTTGCTCCAAAAGTGTGTTGCATTTGTATTCGGTGCACGCCATAAGAGCATATCGCTACTGTGTCCAATCCTACCGCAATTAATGGCAATAAAATGATTGAATTTGTCTGCTTTGTCAGGATTGTATTTGCTCACGAACTGCTCAGATAATATTATCCTCTTACAAGGCCAAGTAACACCATACTCACTATTATAAGCATACGCCTGGTGAGTTTGCTTGGGTCAAATAGGGCATCTGTGCGTTGCGATGTGTCATTTCCGTGTATATGCGAGCCACGTCGTAGTTTCTGTTGTCTTTTGCAGCGTGCGCATTCTGCACTGGCTTAGTATGAGGCGTCAACACGAACTCCTTTCCATATGCCAGGGATGTTCTCAATATGAGCAAGGAAACTATATTTCTGTTATCAGTATTCAACTGACTATGCGGCGACTAGCTAGCCGGCTGCCAAACTGAGAAACACACATGGAAAGCCAATGCCATGTGTTTCGGGTTAGATCCTGCATTAAACCACGCTAGTCTTTCATTGTGCAATTCTGGTTAATTTCAGTCCCTTACTCTCTGTACATATCCTCCTAACCATGATATCATCTGTGCAGCTGCCAAATATAGATCACACAAAAGATGATGATTCAGCACAGTGGGCACGTACCTAAATCTATCCGCAGGAAATACGCATTAAGGCTTTGCCGTTTCAACTTGCATTTCCATGGGACAGTATTTTGGCTCGGCTTTGCCCTGTTAGGACTGCTGTCATTTGTGGTTTTCAGTGTCTCAGTCCGCTGCACGGGCATGCGCGTACTCCCTGAAGGGTTACTCGCCTCAATTCCAAAAGTGGGCCAAATCAGGTGTTTTCAACTTTTCTGGCCGTCCAGATAGTGTGCTTCATATTTCAGGTGCTTTTTTCTTGGTGTTCTAAATACTTTATCGTAGGACGCCCTGTAATACATTGTTAACTTGATAGTTAGCTTGCCACTCAAATTGAGTGCAGCTGCTCACAGTTCAGGCTTGCTAGTGTAGATTACGTTTCACCTGAGAAAACCCATGGAGGCG
>NW_013655137.1:0-1084 GCF_000499385.1 Eimeria necatrix
ACTCGTCCATGCCCGCGCAGCATGATGCATAGGCATGACGCAAGCTCTACGTGTGAACCATTGTGTAAACG
The DNA here is from genome assembly GCF_000499385.1 of Eimeria necatrix. Taxonomy (NCBI): domain Eukaryota; phylum Apicomplexa; class Conoidasida; order Eucoccidiorida; family Eimeriidae; genus Eimeria; species Eimeria necatrix. Next base: position 72 of record NW_013655137.1, read on the forward strand.
ACAGCGCTTTCATCCCAGCACCACTCTGCATTTTAACGAGCTTCAATGGCGGAGCGCGATGAATGTTCGTTTCTGGGAAGTCGTACTTCTCGCAATGTTCGTAAGTCATGACACGGCTTCTGCTCTTCAACGAACGCACTTTCTGAGAACAAGCAATGCAGGCCCCCAATATTTCTGCGAGCTCAACCGCAACGCAACAATTAATGCTAAAGTGTAAGCACGTCGCTTTATATCATAGCACACGCCACAACTACACGCCGTTACCGCTAACTATGTAAAGCTTCACATTCCCCTGAAGAACCTACTGCAGCATGATTGACCACTTCTGACCAAATAAATTGCTACGCTAGACGCAAATGGATCATCAACTAACAACAGATCTGTCGTTAAAATGTTAGTATACAAGCGTCACTAGCGGAAAACACCTACGTAGGCTGCAAATCTCGGCATGTCCATATCTGTCGACTGGCAACAGAACTTGTGTTTCCAGCGACAGCAAGCATGAACGTTTCGAGACATGACGGCCCAGGCCATTTCGCAAAACCTTTCCTTCTCTACCGACGCCTACTCCCTGCCAAGTCGCGCCCTCGGATTTACCACGTGCATTGCGCGTGCACTGCCAAACATAACGCGGACTATGTATCAGGAGCTCATCACTGCCGGCACTATGCCTTGTGCTTCCTTACAATGGCCTTGCAACGGGCTGAAGGAACAATGTATAGACGATTATGAAACTGAGACAAAGCGTGGCGTGAACTTGCAAGCGGCTCGCTCCCCACAACTGCATGCATTCCACCCCATCGCTTCAAGTGCTAAGCTTCCTTTCCCAATATGCACGTGATGACATCCGCTCAACGGCGGCAGACACGATAAGGCCCACCTACTTGCAGTCTTCCAAATGCTGCCGCCCGCACATCTTTCCTCATTGCCAAGTTCCAGAGCTTCTTTCCTTCCCTTCCCCTTTGCTTTACTCGACATTCTCTATTGTATATGTGCACCCTGAAGGGCGAAGC
>NW_013655137.1:1184-2679 GCF_000499385.1 Eimeria necatrix
GAAGGAAGCAACTGACCATACACAGGCGCTGCCACTTCCGGAAGGTTTCTTAAAATGAGCAAACACTCAACAGGTGCTACTTTGCACGCAGCGCTCTCCAGCATAGCCCAATCATCAGCCTCAGCTAGCAAACTTCATCCGTCTCGCCATGCCGTGAAAATAATGCGTTGCATATCTTCGAATCGAGCAGCTGACAATAAGCCGACGCCAAGGCTCTAACTAGCCTCTTCATAATGGAGATGGTTAGAGCCTTGGTGTCAGCTTATTGTCAGCTGCTGAATGACTCTAGCCTCTTCATAATGGAGATGGAGTCATTCACGTTCACGTACAGGCTTCAAGCCGATTGGCAATGAGAAATACATCAAAGCCAAAAACGCTGTTTCGGAGCCTTAGCACAAAATAGCTCAACAAATGTAGACACAGTGCGCTACATGCAGCTGACAGTATACCTCGTGGCTCTCCAAGAAGAGTGTTGCCGTTCATCAAAAGGCACCGGAGAACGAATGAAATGAAAGTGGCGTGTTTGGTGCGTACAGTAGGAGCACCGCTTCACGCAGCGGCATGACATCACATCGATAATTATGAAAGTTGAAATTTTGGAGCCAGCTTGCCCACGCAATGTCACACAAAGGTTTTCTCCTTGTCCAGGCCTCCAATGTCTGCATTCCACACACGCACAGGCTTATCCATTCAAAATTTGCGACTCGCTGAACGATGCTCGGTGAGGCCACAATAAACACGACTCCACGCGAACACCATGTTGATGCTGGACGTAGTCTGCCAGTTGTTTCCTGCGTGTTGCCTGTCATGTATATCCGGAACAGCACAAGCTCTGGATCCATGTCTCTGTCGCCGCTAAATGCTCACCACAAAAAAGGCAGCCTGCCCACAACCACGCAACTTGACTCCGAGGTTGTACATGTGCAAGGCAAAGGAGGCACAAGTGCTGCTCAACAAACTTAACAAAGACCTGCACGCAACCCTAAAGAGCGAGCGGCAAATGAGCGAAACATATTCCCCAACTCTGCGACGCCCTAAACAGCTTGCAGACGTCTTGTGAATGTTGCGCGTACTCCCTTCAACATCGGTTCATTCTCCAAACGACACGCATCGCAATTGCTCCGCGAAACTCGAGTGCAATGCATAAAGCGTCCCACGCAACGCCCACATAAAAACGTCGGCGTTGCGGGGCATCGTGCAACTGACGTGACGGTGTGACGAATGCACTGTTGCGTGTACTCGTTGTGCGTGATTGTAGGCAACAGAGCGAGCCGGCGCATGCCCCTCAGTGCACAGGAGAGAACGGCCTTGGAGAAGCAAGCCTCGATACTGGTCACGAGAACAACTCGAAGAAAGGTCTCCGCCAGACTGCAGATGACAATATCCGCCTTGGCAGCTTGTGTGTCTTGCGGCATGTACGCCGTGAGCCGTCATTTAAATCATTTTCCTGCTTTGTAAATAATTTCCTCACAGTTGTGCCCGAGACCTTCAGTTC
>NW_013655138.1:0-3128 GCF_000499385.1 Eimeria necatrix
TTTTGAAGATCTTTTGGGATTCATAAATTCCCTCACGAGTTCGTCCGTCACTTTCGCCCGCCGCTCCTGTACGTACACCCCAGCGGCCAATGCAAAAGATGAAATGAAATTGAATTTCATTTAATTAAAATAAAATAAAATAAAATAAAATAAATAAATTAAATTAAATAAATTAAATTAAATTAAATTAATTAATTAAAATGGTTAATTAAATAATTAGCTGTTGTGAAATCGGGAAGAGAAAAAGATGGCGAGACAAATAACGAAAAAGATAAATTGATTAAAAGTAGTAAAAAGAAAATAACAAAAGAAATAAATAATAAAACGAAAAAGTAATTAAAAAAGCAAATTATAAACGAAGACGAATAATAAATATAAATAATATAAATATAAATAAATAAAAAGATATAAATAATATAAATAATAAACAGAGATAATAATAAAAAGGAAGAAATGACAAAAAGAGAAAAAATTGAAATAAAGAAAGAAGTCCGGAAAGTGAGAAAAAGAAAATAAAAAAGAAAAAACAAAAAAGAGATAAATGAAAAAATTGATATGGACGAAAGCAAACAAAGGAGAGACAGAAGGAGAAAAATAAAAAAGATGAAATTAAATCCAAAAAGAAAAAAAGAGAAATAAAAAAAATAAAGGAAAAATAAAAAGACAAAAACGGGGATAAATAAAAGCAAAAAAAGATTCAAAAAGGAAAAAAAAGAAACAAAAACAAGACAAATAAAAGAGATGCAGAAGGCACACAAAAGAGAAAAAGAAATAAAAAAAAAAATAAAAGATAAAAAAGGAGAAAAAGAAACAAAAGAAAAAGAGAAAAAAAGACGAATAAAAGAGACAAAAGGATTTAAATGAAAGGACCAAAAAAGGAAATAAAAAGGAAAACAAATAGCAAAAAAAGGGAAAAAAGAGGAAAAAAGAACCAAATAAAGGAGACACAAAGCAAAAAAAAAAGATTCAAAAAATGCCGAAGACAGATTTAAAAAGGCCAAATAAAAGAGACAAATAAAAGAGACAAAAAGGAGACAAAAAGAGACAAAAAAAGGGAAGAAAAAGAACAAAAAAAGAACAAAAAAGAACAAAAAAAAACAAAAAAGAAAAAAGAAAAGACCTGGTGTTGCTGGATAATTTCTTGCAGCAAAGAAATCAAACGGGCCTTCACTTCGCCAGTCAGCATTTCGCCGCTGCTGTATTTTGTTCCTGAAATAAAAAGAAATTAAATCCATTTTAATTCATTTTAATTTATTTAAATCCATTTAAATTCAATTTAAACCATTTTAATTTATTCAAATCCATTTAAATCCATTTAAATCCATTTAAATCCATTTAAATCTATTTAAATCCATTTTAATCCGTTTAAATCCATTTTAATTTACTTAAATCCACTTTAATTTACTTAAATCCATTTAAATCTATTTTAATCCATTTTAATTTACTTAAATCCATTAAAATCCATTTTAATCCATTTTAATTTATTTAAATCCATTTCAATTTATTTAGATCCATTTAAATCCATTTTAATCCATTTTAATTTATTGAAATCCATTTAAATCCATTTAAATCCACTTAAATTAACCGAAATCTGTTTATATCGATTTAAATCAGTTTAAATGAGTCGAAGTGGATTTGAATTGATTTAAATCAATTTAAATCATCTTAAATCAATTTAAATCAATTTAAATCAAATGAAATGGATTCGAATAAATTAAAATGGGTTTAAATAAGTTAGAATAGATTTAAATCACTAGAAATGAATCTAAATCGAGATAAATCAATTAAAATGGGGTGAATAAACTTAAAAAGAATTAAAAGCAAATTAAAATGAGGTAAACAGGTATTATAATAAATTAAAATGAATTAAAACGAATTAAAATGAATCGAAATGAACTAAAATGAACTAAAATGGATTAAAATAAATTAAAATGAATTAAAATGAACCAAAATGAATTAAAATAAATTAAAATATAAAAAAGAGAAAAAAGAACTGAAGTGACAAAATAGTGGAAAAACGATTAAATAAAGCTTTAATTGAAAATAAAAACAAATTTTAATTTGTTTTTATTTTCAATTAAAGATTTATTATTAGGAATTACTTTAAAATTGCAATTAAAACAAATTCCAATTAATAAGAAATAACAACAAAATAAATTAAAAATAATAAATAACTATTATTTAAATATATAAATTTAAAAAAACATTTAAAATAAAACAAATCAAAAATGCAAACTTGTTGATTCCAGATTACAATATGGAAATAAACAAAAACAAACAAACAAATAAAAATTAAATTAAAATAAAACAAATACAAAAGATTTAAAAAGGAAGTCAATAAAGTTTTATTAAAACAATTAAATTAAATTAAATTAATTAAAATAAATAAAATAAATAAAATTAATAAAATAAATAAAATTATGGATTCGAGTTCCTGGCCGTATAACAAAAACGAATAACAGCAAAATTAAAATCAAATCAAACAAAAAGGAATTAAATAAAAAGCAATTAAAAGCAATTAAATTAATTAAATTAAATTAAAAAGAAATAAATTAAAGTAACTAAATTAATTAAATTTATAAAATTATTTAGTTAAATTATTCAAAATAATTAAATTCAATCAAATTAAATTAACAAACTTGTGGATTCGAGTTTCTGGCCGTATAACAACAATATGAAATAAAACAATTAAAACAGAACTAAGTTAAATTAAATTAAATTAAATTTAATTTAATTAAAAAGAACCAAATCAAATTAAATCAAATTAAATTGTATTAAACTAAATTAATTTAATTTAATTAATTAAATTAGATTAAATTAAATTAAACTAAAAAATGCATTTGCATTCCTGGCCGTAAAACAAGAAAAACCAAACGAGCAAAAAACCACTAAATCAAACCAAGAATTGAATTAAAACAATTAATTAAGTTAAAACAATCAATTAAATTGAATTAATTAAAATAATTAAAATAATTGAATTAATTGAATTAATTAAATTAATTAAATTAATTAAATTAATTAAATTAATTAAATTAATTAAATTAATTAAAATAATTAAAATAAACGAACTTATGGATTCGAGCTCCTGGTCGTCTTCCAAAAAGAAAGTCAAATAATGAAAAGGCACA
>NW_013655139.1:0-660 GCF_000499385.1 Eimeria necatrix
CTGAGGACTTGTCGCAAGAGAGATACGTGCCCCGAGAGATCAGAGCTATAGATGAGGACATCATCTAGATACGCAATAACGCCTTGTCTTAGTAACGGTTGCAGGTAGGCATTAATATTGGCCTGGAACGCGGCAGGAGCACCCTTAAGGCCGAAGGGCATCACTCGGTACTCGAATAGTCCAAGAACTGACCGGAAAGCTGTCTTCCACCGGTCTTCCTTAGCCATGCGTATTTGATGGAAGCCTGCTTCTAGGTCCAGGGTGGGAAAGTACTGGGCGCCTCCCAGCATCTCGAGAATGGTTAGGATGGGAGGTAAGGGAAATTCAGGGGCTATCGTAAGGGCATTTAGTGCCTGATAGTTTACAACCATACGCATTTTCCGCTCCCCGGAGCCATCATCGCGCTTGTCCACCATGATTGTAGGCGAGCAAATAGGGGAGTAGGTCGGTCCGGTCCAACCATTGTCCGACAACTTAGCTATCTCCTGTTTGTGGAATGTGAGCTGATCTGGGGTCATACGGTAGATCGCAGATTTCGCCGGAAGTTTTCCCGGCGCGAGTAGAATATGGTGATCATGAGGGCGTTTCGGCGGTAATCCCTTAGGTAAGTTATCGGGAAATACAGCTCGGTACTCGTGCAACACTTGTGCTATCTCCTGG
>NW_013655139.1:760-3366 GCF_000499385.1 Eimeria necatrix
CGTAAGCGCGCCTTGCCACTCATCTGAGAGCCTTAGGGGCATTGCCGGACCGGCTTCGGGTAAAGCCAGTATGAGGTGCAAACCGTGCATAGGAGCCTTTAGATCCTTTGTGTCCGCAGCCGCTTGACGAACGAGCGACGTTATCCGCGCCTTCGCCTTCTTCTTCGCGTGGGGTTTATACCTCCTAGGAGGTGGGCGTAGGAATATGGCCGCCTCCTCGGCAGACATACCCGCCACTTGCTTTGCCAGTATCTCGTACGCTTGTTCTGCTTGGCTGGGCTGCGATGGAACTGTCACCTCGCAGCGTTGCTTCGCCAGTCCGAACGACCGGTAACTCGCACCACTGGCCATTCACATAGGTTCGGAGCTTGTCCGACTGAAAATACCAGGCCACCTTGTGTTCCGTCAGCCAGTCCAAGCCCAAGACTAAGTCATAGGGAACGGGTCCCACTAGAAAGTCCCCGGAAAAACGTGCATGTCCGCACCACAACGTCAGTCCCGTTACAACCCGGTCAATGCGTAGCTGTGCACCTGTGGCCACAGTGAACCTATGTTCCCTTGGAAGCATCCGCACTTTCAGCTGCAGTCGTTCGACTGTTTTGGGACTAATGAAACTTCGTGAAGCTCCAGTGTCCAAGAGGGCCTCACATGGACTCCCTGCGAGCTCAACGCGAAGTACTGCCGTCGCACCCACACAACACAACACTCCCCCTTGGTCGTAAGACTCTTTCATGTAAGTCTCCCTCCACCAGTGTGGCAGAATCTCTGTCACGTCGGACCCATTGCCTTCTTTCGTTGCCTCCGCAGACTTCCTGCGGCTATCCGTCGTCGCGTCCGGAGTCTCCTCATTCAGGATCGACGTTGGCCCAGACTTCCACCGCATTTCCGAGAGCGGCCGAGGCTCTTCCTCGTGCTCCTCGCTCGTCTTAGTTCCTTCCGCAGTGCTGAGGAGTTGGTTTCTCCCCTCAAGGGAGACTGGGATGGCATTGGGGCCTGTCGCCACCGCGCACATCATCCCCTTGCCATGGCTACGCGGCCTAGAACGCTCGTCTCCAACTACGCCTAGGCCCGCAAGTTTAGTCGCTCCGTCGTTTTAGTGTTAGGACGGGCGGGCGCTCTACCGCGCTTGTCCGCCGGCTCGGGCCGGCCGCGTTCATACGTGGGACAGTCCCGAGCATAGTGTCCCACACCTCCACATCTCTTGCAGGTTTCCCCCGGACGCTTGGTACGTTCCCCTTTGCTGGGGCAGACGCGTGCCGGGTGTCCGCGATCCTGACACTCAAAACAGTTTCCTCGGGTTCCCCCAGAGCGATTTTCTATTTCCTGGCTCCCACGGGGTCCATTAGCTTGCATGGCAGCCCTAATAGCTCGACTGTTTCTTTCGCGGAGTTCCAACACGCTCTGCTTGGGCTCGTAGAGCCGAGTTGCGGCTGTCGCCGCTTGTTCCCACGTCAGGTATTTCACTTGTCCGTCATTAATTATTGAGAGATGGAGGTCAGTCGGTAGCCCTGTGCAGTAGAATTCCGCGAGTTCGGCAGGGGTAAGACTCATACCCCGCTCCGCTACAGTCGCAAACCGGTCCGTGTATTCCTTCAGGTTACCATTCCACCGCACTTTAGCCAACTCAGTTAGCAGTTCGCTCTGTGACATTGTTCTGTTAAACCGTTCCAAAAGCCGGTGCTTTACGGTCGTCCAGTCGCTTAGATCGATAGTTCGCTGTAGATACATCCAATACGTTAGAGCCGGCCCCACGAGATAGTCTATAAGCGCGTTTCCCCACTCACGCGGCTCCATTCCCTTCAGCGCGTACCGGCGATCGATGCGCAGCAGAAAGGCTTGCATTGTGCTGCCGTCTTCTGGTAGGATGGGAGTCCTTTCGCCGGGTTCCACGATCCCCCCCATAACGGCTCTTAGCGCACTCATAGCCGAGTGGAATTGTTCCCACGAGACGGAGGGACAGTCTCCTGGTACAGCGTTGGGCAGAGGTATCGCCTGTGGGTGCGCCTCCTTATGCCCATTCGGCCGCTCTGCCACGGTGGGCTTTGGAGTCGCGTGGCGATGATGGGCGGGGGTCCCGCTGGGCATTCTGTTGACTGACATAGATGGAGTCTCCTGCGGAGTGGGGCCGATGACGCGTCCGTTGCGCAGGTGCATCCCTTACCGAGCGAATATTTCTAGTAGACAGTCATTCAGACGTCGAATTTCATTTTCCAGGGTCGAAGAAACAAATATTTCAGTAAAACATCCCGGAACAGCCCCCAAATGTAGTGCACTGCGCCCGCAGCTGCGACTACGTGCTTTCTGTCCCTAGGGCAGGGCCTATAGACTGCACCCTACGCAAGTCCATTTCCTAGGAACTATAGCTATTGCAATTATGAATACAAATTCACGAGTTTCTCAAATCTGTCTGTCTGTTTCGCTCCCTCCTGGGAGCTCGCCTCCTAGTCCCTAAGGGAGGGAGGCTCGCCCTGGCGCCGGCGCTGTCTCCAGCCCCAGTCTCCACGCATTTCCACGAATTCACGTGTGCATATAAAATAATAATCGATTTCTCTTACTTTTTGTCTGGTAAGAGGGCCCTGTCCCCCTCCAGTCTTGCAACCCCTCGT
>NW_013655140.1:0-2294 GCF_000499385.1 Eimeria necatrix
CACGATGATTTACAGTGGCCGAAGCCTGATCCTTCAGCGGCCCAGGACTCTGTCAACGGCGCTGTCACTGGCGCAGTTTCGACACAAGAAATTGCTGTCGGGGCACAGTTTTGGTCAGAAACAAAAACACAACCAGTCCTTGTTTGGGGTCGCTGGTCAAAGTAATGGGACCGCAAACACAGGACTTGCATGTACTGTTTTTCTTTCCGGCTTTGCTGATGCTTGCGACTCTCTCCAAAACAACCCAGAAGAGAACTCACTGTATACTGCATCATGCACGTGGCCCATGCATCTGCGTTCTCGCAAAGCCAACATGCCAAAGATTTCAGTCCAAAACAGCTTGATGAAGTTAAGGATCACTTCAATCAGCTGGTGGCAGATTTCCGAGCAACAGCGAAACTGTCGTTGGCCTTCCTCCATGGATCAAAGGATGCTTGTTTGAAGAAGGGAGGAGCATAGGGCGAACAAGCCAAGAACTGCTTAAGGTTGATCAGCGCTGCACACGAGGGGCGTGTTCCCGACTTCAAACACTTCAAAGCCGCGCTGAGTTGTTGAGCGAAAAGGTTTTGCACCTTGGTCTTTGCAGCTAAACGAATACTTCCGGGCACCTCATCATAAAGGTGAGGTACGGAGCTGGAAAGCTTTTCCCACCACCCGCAGTTTCGACACAAGCAATTGCTGTCGGGGCGTGCACAGTTTTAGTCAGAAACAAAAACACAACCAGTCCTTGTTTGGGGTCGCTGGTCAAAGTAATGGGACCGCAAACACAGGACTTGCATGTACCGTTTTTCTTTCCGGCTTTGCTGATGCTTGCGACTCTCTCCAAAACAACCCAGAAGAGAACTCACTGTATACTGCATCATGCACGTGGCCCATGCATCTGCGTTCTCGCAAAGCCAACATGCCAAAGATTTCAGTCCAAAACAGCTTGATGAAGTTAAGGATCACTTCAATCAGCTGGTGGCAGATTTCCGAGCAACAGCGAAACTGTCGTTGGCCTTCCTCCATGGATCAAACGATCTATGTTTGAAGAAGGGAGGAGCATAGGGCGAACAAGTCAAGAACTGCTTAAGGTTGATCAGCGCTGCACACGAGGGGCGTGTTCCCGATTTCAAATACTTCAAAGCCGCGCTGAGTTGTTGACGGAAAAGGTTTTGCACCTTGGTCTTTGCAGCTAAACGAATACTTCCGGGCACCTCATCATAAAGGTGAGGTACGGAGCTGGAAAGCTTTTCCCACCATGACCCTTCTGGTCGATGACCCAGCAAATCTAAAGCCGACACAATAACATCAAATATAAGAAAACGAACGCCTAGTATTTCGACAGCCCGATGTAACGGGAGACCTCTCAGATCACGCGTTTGGCATTCTACTGCGTGGGCGATTAGCCGCTCTGTAATATATGACACCACATCCAGTTCTTCAGCCGGCAGGAATGCCTTGGCGAACAGCTCGAAAGCTTTCGACAAAAGCGGCAGGGGTCTAACTGTTGCCGACGAGCCAACGGCTATCTCCGGCATAAACTCCCTCGTGATTCCGTTACTGTCCACAAGTGGCAAACGGCAAAATGGGTGGAAGCGTGTTTCCTTATAAGCAGTTGTAAATATATCAACACCTAAATTCGCCTTGCGTGCGAAACGCGGATGCGGTAGCCAGTGCTTTTCGCCATTGCCTGCAGCAGCACTCGTTGAAGGCTGAGCCTCATCCTCCACCTGCTTATCATGTTCTTCACCAATGGCGCCCTCGGAGCCAGTCAATTCTCCCAATTGATGCAACGCAGCAAGTGCTTGAATTTCACGAGCACTCAGCGGCACAGCTAAGCTTTTGCCACTCTTTGAACAACACACTGAACCTGCACCTGTTAGTTTAGTTACAGAGGAAGCTTTTGCCCATAATGTGCGCAGCCCAGCAGCCGCTTGAAGTTCATACCCACTCTCCCGCCCAGCTTCACTCTTAGAAGCACTGGGGCGACGCCGTGGGCGACGCCGTGCAGTTGCGCCAGTCGGTCCAATGGCCCCCTTCGATGAGGCCCGTGCCGCTTGTTGCGCGCCTGTGTCAACACTAGGTAGCTCCCTGCTATCATCAGACTCCGCCTCAATACGTGCACGCTTAGCAAGTGGCTCAAGCATGGGAGGCATCTCCGTCGTATTGTCATCAGATGAAATATCTGCATCTTCTCCCGAATCGCTGCACCATGGGCGTTTGACAACCGCACTGGAGTCTTCATCCTCCGACAGCTGCCGACCATAGGCAGGCAGTTGATTCCATTTCTTCTGCCCTCGCGTACACAAGAA
>NW_013655140.1:2394-4059 GCF_000499385.1 Eimeria necatrix
TGCATAGGCAGGCAGTTGATTCCATTTCTTCTGCCCTCGCGTACACAAGAAGATTAGCACAACAAGCGCTGTAGCAGATGCCAAGAAGGCCGCGCCACTACGCCCGCGAGAGCTTTTATGCACGACGCCCCGACGGGACTGCACGCCTGGTGACACTGTCTTGTCCGGATACTGCTGGACAGCCGGACTGTTTGTCTCTACATTTTCAGTGACTAAAGTAGTTACAGGCACATTGTCTCCAACGCCCAAATTTAGAGCCTGCATTTTTTGACGGGCAACAGAGGCTCAGCAATGCGCTTTGTCAGTAATATGCGCCGACAGAACCAGCAGAGCACATATTTCATTGGTCTCCCAACGGTGCTTAGGATGGATCTTTGTGTTGATTGAGCATCCCGTAATCTTGTCTCCGTGGCCATACGGTTGCCGAATTTGGGCGTGGATCCCTGAAATGGTGGGGATAAGAACCTTTGGAAGCTGGCAGAAAAGGCTAATCATCAGCTTTGTTACGCATATGCGGGCTTTTGACGGATGTTGAGTGACTTACGGTGTAGAGAATGCACGTTGCAGGATACGTAGCCTCGCTTATGCTCAGCATCAGGAACATCCGAATTTCTATGTACTCATATACAGAATAGCTTTATCTCCTTGGAAACGGGAGCTTGAATCATACCGCACGCTACTGCAGCACTGAGGCTTGAGTTTGTCCTGAGCCTTGGGCTGGCCCTTCATTCTTTCCAACGTTCAATGCCAGTCACTGCGCTCATTTCCTGCCGGCACTTTCAGTGACATTTGAGCAGTATTAATACTGTAAATGATGACTGGCTGATTCGGCGCCTCTGTTTGCCCTCTCCACTTTCACTTGCGCACTTCCTGCATAAAGCTGCACAATGACTGCTCGATGTTCGGTGGCGTACCTCGCTGCTCCACAAACGCTTCCTAATCGAAAGCAGGTGTATGGCACTTCTTGTTTGCAGACTATTAACCTTTCTAGAAAGCCTTATACAAGCGTCAGATTTCCATAAATATCTGGGAAGCTCAGGAACCACTCTCGACACAACGAGCAGACACGAAACTTGAAATTTCTACGAAGAGGGACTGATTTTGCCCTTAAAAACTTGATTATGACGCAGCTAGCAGTGTATTCTGATGCAGCCCAACCTTTTGCCGGACTCTATGTAGGTTAACAGTGGCTGTCCACGGCGTGCGCTGAGCCGATATAAAACAATGTTGCAAGGAGCCTACGTTCAAATTTGTGGCCAGTTATTAACTATACAGAGTTATGCCCTCCAGAATTCGGAGCTAGGGTACCAATTCACCTGAAGTCATGTCCATTTGAGCCTCTTTGCTATACTGTGTCAGTGCTTTTGCATTAGTCGAGTCTCTTCCTGTCTATGTAGCGTGCCATCTGGGTCCGTAACCAACTTGTTTCTTTTGCAGATACGCAGACGTATAAGCTGTAAAAGCCATAGCCGCGGAGGCACTCAACGCAAGCTGCAGCGGACTGAAATGGTAAGCACGTGGTATCTTGTGATTCTATGGCTTCCTTCATCGCTGGTCACTTCAATTCTTGTCTTGTGGATTTGTTCGTGCAAGAGAGCCGGAAGGCCACGCGCTAGCGGTAACCGTAACGGATCTACGACGGAGTGTCAAGCTGCAAAGTCCCCA
>NW_013655141.1:0-734 GCF_000499385.1 Eimeria necatrix
AGCCGGCAGCACTATACATGCATGCATCACAGTTTTGCAACAAAGGAGCATAAACGCGGAACACAAGTGTGTTTCTGGTTAGATGCTGTTGCAAGTGACTTGTCATAACGCGACGCTGCTGAGCATTGTGTCTTCCAATGTTGACTACACCTTACCATGCTTCCGACAAAAGGAAAATATTTACCTGCAATTTATCGCCTCGATTACTGGAGAAGAAAGGTCTCAACACGCCAAGCTGCTGATACAGAAAAAGCGCCAATTGCGAACATCCAGCCACATCTGAAAAGACAGTTGTCAACTTCCACCAAGGTAGAGCACGCTGTTGGCTTCGCGTTGGCAAAATGAGGCAACATTGTCACATAGTGCTCCACAACGACTGTACAGCCGCGCATAGGGAGGCTACAGTTTGAAATGAAAGTTGGTGAAGCTAAAACGTCTCGCTGGAACGCCAAATGCTGCCTCCAAGCTTGCCAAAAGAGTCAATGCTGGTTCTGATCACTACAGCGTCCCTACTGTTCTATGCAACTGTACAGTGTGTAACCATGCGCGCACTTGCACGAAAGCCGCACGTCGCCATCCTCGAACTCGTTATACACGTCAGTTTGTTCAGTGCTACGGCGACTGTGACCTCGTTAATTAGTTTGAAGAGACAGATGGCTCAAAATCGCCCGACGAGACAATTTACGCTGTGGGAGAGCGACACTCACCTTCTGATCGTTTATCGGACTTCGTGA
>NW_013655141.1:834-3866 GCF_000499385.1 Eimeria necatrix
GACTGGGAGAGCGACACTCACCTTCTGATCGTTTATCGGACTTCGTGAAATGTCTCTATGTGTTTTCTTGCCTCGAATGTAAGCGATGTGCAGATACAGAGAAGAGCTACATTGCTGAGGAAACACGTTTGCGCCGAGGTAATGAATACTTCAGAGAAAACAAACCTGCTAATTCCCTAAGGTTCAGCTGCGCAGAAGTTATGCTCAGGCCACTAAACACAGTGTTTCGTTTTGCATATTACAAATGTTCATCGAATGCTGGCCATGCTCAACAAAGACGACGCTTCGTGACGCTGTTTACCGAGCCAATAAAATAGAAGCGTTGGTTTTCTGGAGCGAAGAAGCTCTTCATCTTCTTGGAGGAAAGTGAGTCTTCGAATTTCAACTATTGCAGTTACCTCATTGCTCTCACATATGGGTTTTTCTCATGAGGAGTTAGCATGGAGCTTACTAGCTATATCCGCGGTATTTTTACCTAGAATAAACTGTTTGATACCTTTGGTAAAAATCGCACCTACAGCTTTAGCGACACGTCGCTCTAAGACATTGTACGCCTCTGTACAAGGATATCCTGTGAGGGCTGCCGTACACATAAAACGGCTTCAACTTAGATGGCTCTTGTTGGTCACAGATGAAAGCGCAGAACGCAAGCGATCCCAGGCACAGTGAGCTTGAATCAGTGACCCCAAACACGTTTTCCGCGGCCAACTGGCCGCAGACGATGTCGTCTACAGAAATCACTATTCAGCGGTTTCATGATTCAATAAGAAAGCAATAAAGTGGCTGTTTCAGACTTGAGCAGTTACCATCCCCACGGATCGCCCATCATCTAACGTACAACCTGACAGAAAAACGGATCATGAAACAAAAAAGTGACATCGTAGCATTTTCCGAAAGATTTCATTGTCTTTTAAGGCATGTTATTCCTCATGACGCATTTGCGTGTGGTACCGCATACGATAGGGCAGAGCGAGCTGTGGTGCGCATTTCTCGGAAAGTTTGTTAATGTGCTTTTCCACCTGACACAATATGCAACAATGCAAGTCGAAGATCATTCTCAGTTTGCTAAAGCTCGGTTGGTAAGGACTGTCTCTGTGTCACTGTTTAGATTCCAACCGTCACTCGATGATCATCCACTAGACTAACATTCTGCGCAGAATCGAGGCGAATCGTACCAGTGCTTCTTCTGCGATGACCAGTGTAAGAAAAGCATGGCCCCTCACCACCGAAGGCACAGACGCAAACGGGCGCAGCATGCACACTTATTCTCAGCTTTCAGTGACTCCTAATCAGAATAACTCAACCAAACATTGTTGCGAACTGAAAAGATCCCTTAACTACATTTAAAGTCGTGTGAGTGTCTTTTGTCATTGCGTTTTCCCAATTATCTGGCTCACTTTCTGTTTACGCAGGAACTTGAGTTTGTAGGTGCCCGATGCTGGCAGACAGAGAATCCTATGTGTAAACGTACTCGAACTCATAACATTTTTGTCTGGTCCGAAACAGTTAGTCTCATAAAGGCCAACTGAACAAAAAATCGATTTACAAAAACCGCGGTCGGAAAATGCAAGATCAGCGAACAGATCTTGCAATTAGGAAACTGGTGCAGACACATTGACACAAAAATATGCTTGGGAAAATATGCTTGGGACCAGCAATACCAGACTTTTTGAACGGTCGACAAAAAACTGACGCCTTATAATGGGTCCCCTACAAACATGAAGCAAGCCACTGTTTTTCTAGCCACAATTTATTATCTTGCTGCATGGAGCTCACGGACTTTTACATGAAAAGCTCAGTTATTCCACCAGACGGCTGAGTGGCTGGCAGAATCAATTGAAATAGTGCCGCTATAAATGTGAGAAACAAGCAGTATTGTAGCAGCACTATGCTTGCATGTGCTCAAAAGTTAAACAGCTCTTTATGTTGGGTGCAACCAAGAATATCAGAGTAAAACTACTGGGTCGAAAAACGCACAAGCTGATGCAGATACAAAAAATGCAAGAAGCATATTTTTGTGGGATGCATATACTAAATCATCTACAAGCCAAAGCAGTAAGAGGCGTGTTTCTGAAGTAGACCCTAAAGCCTAAAAGCCCCAGCTGCGCGCTTTCAATAGCTGAACTTTCCCAGCGCCTATAATCTACGAAGAAACAATAAAAAAGAAAACTGCATGGCTTAATGAAGGGAACAAATATGCAAGTATTTACGAAGAGAAAAGAACCACAAAGTTAGCCTCAGAGGTCAAACCCCGCAGCCAACTCATAAGAAGAAATTTGGTTTGACGTGCTCTCTTTGCATTTTGAGAACATAGCACTAGAAATACGCAGTCCCACCTCAACAGGGAGAAATGTTCACCTTGCAGAGACTAACCGGCCTTGAATCCGACACCCTCTTCTGAATAAAGTTAAACAGCTCTTTATGTTGGGTGCAACCAAGAATATCAGAGTAAAACTACTGGGTCGAAAAACGCACAAGCTGATGCAGATACAAAAAATGCAAGAAGCATATTTTTGTGGGATGCATATACTAAATCATCTACAAGCCAAAGCAGTAAGAGGCGTGTTTCTGAAGTAGACCCTAAAGCCTAAAAGCCCCAGCTGCGCGCTTTCAATAGCTGAACTTTCCCAGCGCCTATAATCTACGAAGAAACAATAAAAAAGAAAACTGCATGGCTTAATGAAGGGAACAAATATGCAAGTATTTACGAAGAGAAAAGAACCACAAAGTTAGCCTCAGAGGTCAAACCCCGCAGCCAACTCATAAGAAGAAATTTGGTTTGACGTGCTCTCTTTGCATTTTGAGAACATAGCACTAGAAATACGCAGTCCCACCTCAACAGGGAGAAATGTTCACCTTGCAGAGACTAACCGGCCTTGAATCCGACACCCTCTTCTGAATAGTGCACGCAAACGTTTGGCACTTGTTTTAGGGCAAAACGTCGAAAAGCGCACATCCTAGAAATTTAGATGCAGCTGGTGGAGGGGTTTAGGGTGGGTTACATGTCACTTCTTCGTGCTTTCTGAGTGCCT
>NW_013655142.1:0-3089 GCF_000499385.1 Eimeria necatrix
AACGTGACACATTGAAAGTTCTTGCTCACCCCAAAAGCTGTGAGGCTTACTTTGAAATATTTGCCTGCAGCTAAAATGGCACACAACGTGAGGCGTGCTGTGCCAGCGCGCGAAGGAGAGCACCCAATAGCGCCTCATGGTGTATGGTTTTTTTCGTGCGTTATTGACACATATGCCCGTCACATAGGAGAGGGAAAAAACGTTTTCTGCAATGTAACGCATTTACAGTCAACCAAAATCCCTTCTTTTGACTGTAAATGCGCTACAGTCATCGAAAAAATCATAAGACTCTTTAAACAATCGGCAAACAGCAGTTGCACTTCCCAACGGTTGCCAGAGGACAAGAACGAATGACACTGGTTGAGAGCTGCAAGACACTTTGCCAACGGGCTACACGAGGCCACTGGAGGGCCACAATGCACATAATTCCTGCGAGTGTTTCTCCATGCGAGCAGCCTTTCATCTAGTGCTTGTCTTTCTTCCCCCAGCTGCCCTTGTTTATAAAGTGTGCTTAGGTGCTTAGCTGCTTGTGCGCTCGTATGAGCAGGCAACAAAAGAAAAGCGGAACAGTATATCTGTTGGTCCCGAAATGAGTTTCGCGAATTATAATGGCTGTTCATCGAGATACCCAGCAGAGTTCTGTTGGCAGACGTGCTCGCTAAGCTCACAGCTGTCTTGAACATGAGCACGCCAATCCGTGATATTTATTTAAAGGTAAGAAAATAATTAATACAGCACTATATTCAGCAATCCGCAGACCTTGCCAAACAACTGAGCAAGTTGCGCGTGTGAATTGGAACTCGATGGTGCTCCAGAGGATGCGGACCTAGTGCTATCTCAAGTCGACGGCATCGACATATTGTCAAGGTGTCTACGTTTATTACTGTGTCTTACAACTCTATATGACTGAAACTTCATCTTAAAGCAACATTGACTGTTTTAGTACCTCGGGAATGCGGAGCTGATAGTAGGACATGGGCCCTCCCTCGTTCCGACTGATTCGCAGCACACCACAGCGGGAACACGAGCCCCCACGCTCACTGAAGAACAGCTCACAGAATGCACTGATACGCATGATCAAAAGACAACAACTAATTTCCTACACTGCCATATTTCGCGTTTCGTTTTCCAAGATGGGCTACTGGCTCTTAATATCCTTCACTTGCTTTCTCCTGGGTGTTCGAGAACATGGGTTCTTCCAACCAGGGGGTGCAGCCACTCTTACGGTTGAGGCCGAACTCCCTCATAGTGAATTATTTGTGCAAAACCAGAAGATTTTGACTGTTTTCAACAAGCGTCGCCAATCTGCTCTATCTTTTCTTCTCAATGTTGCCGTCATCTTCATAGGAATTGCAGTCGCTTTTGTGCTTTTGCAGTGCCACAGATACCTGAAAGCTCACTGGACAAACGAAAGTAGAGGCTCCCGTGGGCGTCAAATGTCTGACGAAGATGAAAGTAGTAGCTCTGTAAGCTAGTAATAAATTTTAAGGACCAACGGCGGGATTCTTCACCACCTGACGAGCCCTCTTCACGGCTCAACGCATCATGGGCTAAATACGCTACAGTGTAGCATCCGGGGCCTGCTTTTTGTTTTTTTAGAACTAATGATGGCTGCTGTCTTTTCTTTGAGAGGAATGTGCCGAAAAGAACCGTTCAATCACGTGGAAAACGAATGCATACACACAGTAGAAAAACATCGCGGTTAGTTGCGTTGCTGACACATTGAAAGTTCTTGCTCACCCCAAAAGCTGTGAGGCTTACTTTGAAATATTTGCCTGCAGCTAAAAAGGCACACAACGTGAGACGTGCTATGTAAGCGCGCGAAGGAGATCACCCAATAGCGCCTCATGGTATAGGGTTTTTTTCGTGCGTTATTGACACATATGATCGTCACATAGGAGAGGGAGAAAACGTCTTCTGCAATGGAGAATCTGCTGATAAAAGGAGGGACTTTGGTTGACCGTAAATGAGTTACAGTCATCGAAAAATTCACGTGATTCTTTAAACAATCAATAAACAGCAGTTACAGGTCCCGACGGTTGCCAGAGGACATGAACGAATGACACTGGTTGAGAGCTGCAAGATACTTTGCCAACGGGCTACACGAGGCCACTGGAGGGCCACAATGCACATAATTCCTGCGAGCGTTTCTCCATGCGAGCAGCCTTTTATCTAGTGCTTGTAGTGCTTGTCTTTCTTCCCCCAGCTGCCCTTGTTCATTAAGTTTGTTTAGGTGCAACAAAAAACAAGCGGAAGAATGTAAATGTTGGTCTCGAAATGAGTTTCGCGAATTATAATGGCTGTTCGTCGAGATACCCAGCAGAGTTCTGTTGGCAGAAGTGCTCGCTAAGCCCACAACTGTCTTGCTCGGTTATGATCTATACTTTCAGACGTAAAATGAAATATGAGAAAATATGGCGAATTATTCAGTAATCAAACTGCAGAAACTTGCTTCGAGCGCACCTGGTTAATTTCGCTACCTCATTGCAGGAGCGCCGGAATGCCTCCTGGTTCCTGCAGCAATCTGAAGTTAACCAGTGAAGTTGGGTGAAGTTATTTCTTAAATAAGCGCTTTGTATATAAATTCGGATGCTCTTTGGAAGCACGTATGTGCAACGGGCGGCGCTTCTGGCGATTTTGGAGAGTCTGATGAACCACAAGAGTCCCAAGCCTTAGGAGAGAATGAACCGTTTCAACCACCACGACAGAAAGGCAAGAAGAAAGTATGATCCTTCTAGGAATACAATAAATCAGTACTATTTCTGACGGTGCCAGACTGCGTCATGTCAAGTAAACACCGACGACTTCACAGCATATATCTTTGTGAGTGCGCATGGTGTTGCGGTCACGTGAGTCGCTCCAGGGTGACACCAGACAACACCGTGACAAAGAGTGCCATCTCAACCTACTTTGTGACATATATTTTGAATGTGGAGTCAAAATCTGGTGAATTTTCTGTGCGTCGCTGGAGGGGACAATGCTTTCATCTCTGAATAGTCAATCGCTGCCAGATTCGTGCAATTGGATAGAAGGAAGCAAAACGAAGGTGCATTCTGCTCAATTTCGTACAATAGACCAGCCCCAGTATG
>NW_013655142.1:3189-3803 GCF_000499385.1 Eimeria necatrix
GACCAGCCCCAGTATGGATCGTCGAGCAATGGAGTTTTCTGGCCTATCAGTACTGAAAGGCATACACAAAGCATTAGTGGCCTGATGTTACTCGGTAACATCAGGCCACTAATGGTTTGTATATATCCTGCAGAAGATATTACTAGAAAGCTACTGCTTGGAAAAGATCACTTGCGCTGGAAATGCACAGTTTCTGCCGCGTACCTTGCGTGATGTGCCGACGTAAGCGGTGTGTGTTTGCAGACCGAGAAGAGCTAATGAGTGTTTCGAATTTGCCGCCTGCTGATTTTTAAGTCCTGCTAGTTGACGTCTGCTTCGCTGTTCAAGGTGAATTTTGGCTACACTGGCACGCAACAAATACCTGTAAAAAATTTGCCGGATCCGATTTATAAAAGTACATGAAATCTTTGTGTGTTATCCCTTTGCACTGTGCGCCGTGTTCGCATCGGTGGCGAGTTCATACTTTCTCCAGGCAACACTGTTTTCGTCGTTATTCTTGTTCTGTTTGCACACTACGGAAAACTGCAATTAGAAAGGACAAATCGTGCTGTCACACTACCCAGCGCCGGCAAATGCAGGCAGCGCCAGCAGGTTGCCTTCCGTTAAGCCCCTTG
>NW_013655143.1:0-17739 GCF_000499385.1 Eimeria necatrix
AGGAGGCGGGGGGCGCGGGGGAGTCCTCGGGGGAAGCCACCGTGGAGGCGCTCGGCAGCTGCTGCTCCGGGAAGGCCTCTGCAGCAGACCCGGAGCCGGAGTCCTCCGCCGCCAGGCCCGGGGCCTCCAAACTCTTCCCCTCCGACATCCTCCACTCGCCGCAGCAGCAGCAGCTACGCGCTGCAGCAGCAGCAGCTTCTCGCTGCAGCAGCAGCAGCTACGCGCTGCAGCAGCAGCGCAGCAGCAGCCGCGATCGCCGCCGCCCTGGGGCCTCTGAGGGGCCTCCTGCGCTCTTCGGACTCCGCCCGCCACGGACTTCACGGGAATTCCCAACTGGGAAGCTTTGGCCGCTGCGCTGCGCCCGTGCGAAGCCGCGGAGCGACTGACACGGGAGCTGCTGGACGAAGAGTCCGCGCAAAGGCGCAAAGGCGGCGCTGCTCGCTCTGCAAAGTTTGGGACTTGTGCAGAAAGTCCTGAAATTCTTCGCAATTTTGCAAAATTATGCCGAATTTCCACTCAAATGGACTTCTGCTCGCCCGCAGCCGCGCAAGGCAACCACTCCAGCTGCTGGGGCTGGTTGAGACTGCCTGCGCAGCGCGGGGATGCATTGCGAGAAAAGCCCACTTCAAATGCATGCAACTTCGAGACGGCTTTCTTTTAAAGTCCACGCCGTTTAAATAACTGGCAGACGCGCAGATTCTCCCCGTAGACTCCCGCAGTGGAGAAGCTGGAGGCTGAACTGTGTGATGCGGCCAGAGTACTTCACGGAGGCGAACCAGTGTGAGTAGCGCTTCTGCAAAGTTGGAATTCACTTTTATTCTCCAATTCATTTTAAATTAGTGTCTTCTCTCCAGCGCTACCCGTCTTCTCTGAGGTGGCCTGAACTCCGGCTTTGTCTGCCAGTAGCGCTTTCCCAGGCACTCCAATGGAATGGAAAGTCGTCCTAGCAAACGCCAATTGCAGTCTAATCGTCTATATGCTATAAATGAGCAACAATAGGCAAAATATCTTAGTTGTGAAGTGGGCTAGCGCAGCCCCCGCGCTATATGCTGCAGGACGAGGCTTTGGCGCTGGCAGCAACACTTTAGTGAACAGAGCTTTCCCACGCAGGGGGTCTGCGATACGCAACATGCAGTTCTATTTGCTGCACAACAGTTTTCCCAGCCTTTTGAATCAACTGGACTGTTATAGTCAAACACTTTCGGGAGTTGTACACACATCAGACGCGAGCACGGGGGCAACGGCCAGCTGAGAGCCGAAGTTGCAGAAAAACGAGCAGTCATTCTCGACGGAGACGAGAAAGTTCTTTCAAATCGTCTGAAAAACATGGACAGAAGCTTTTCACAGCTCGGTGCATTATAGGAGAGGCCGTGGCTGCCCGGACTTCAGAGAATGCTGCTGTCATTGAAATGGAATATATGAATATATATGAGCCGCAGCCAACAGCAATGCAAACAAAAGCGGAAGCACTACAAGAGCATTCCCAATTTTTTGTACATATGGAGTATTTAGAAACGGGGGAACCCTTTAAATAATGTGTAATAGAGACGCGTGAGCCTTTAAGGGGCTCAATGGTGAACTGCTGGTTCAAAACGGAGAATTACAAAACTTATAGGAAAGGTTGGGAGAGAGTCAAGGCTTAGATGAGCACTCTGCTTTGTGAAACTTGCATGCAGACAATTACTGCCTGCTTGAGGCAAGTAAGATAAGCGGCCAGTTTTGCAGCACAGAACAGCATTGTTTGCATACTGGGCAGTGCTTAGCGTCTTTCTTTCCACTACTCAGTAAGAGAAATATAAGCAAGTCTGCAGTGGAATGCCCAATAATAGGGGAATTAAGAAGCATTTCACCAGAGATTAGAGCACAGCAAAGTGCGGAGCCCTTCCAGAGTTGCTGAATGGAATTCATCTCAGTGTAAAGTGGATGTTCGTGCAGACAGAAGTAAACTGCGCACAACTGACATGGCTGCAGCCACCATTTTAGAGAGCTTTAAATCAAGAGTGGGAACTGTTGTAAGGCATTGGTTATTCTACTAGTCCTATCACTTCAAATCCTGAAAAACAGCTAAATTTGGGGGAGTTGCGGCTCCGTCGGGAGTCAGTTTTGCTGCAGCTTCTGAAGAGGAGTTGCCTATTGATCGAGTCGTGACAGCACCAGCTGCCTCCTGCAGACACAAATGGTTTTCCAGAGTCCTCGTATTGTCATTTTGCACTTTTTTGAAAGACAGAAAACGAGCCACGCAACTGCGCAGCCCAGCAGTGCCCCAGATGCCAAGTGCACAGAACATGAGCCTTGCAAGTGAATGGCCAAGCCATTCAGACTAAGTTCGAGAAGGCACTTGCGAATTCAGCGAAGTCTGTTTTGCAATCAAATGATAATTGTTGACTAAAGTTATTGTGTTTCGTTGTTTGATTCCTGTGGCTGCACAAATGCAGTCGGTATCTTGCGAGCCATTCATACTTTACATGAAGAAAAGCGAAACGTGTCCACAAATGAGAATAAAATGCTTCATTCCAGCTTAGAAAAGTTGAATTGATCGGACATTATACGGTAAGCATAGACTCAGCCACAAGCTTGCTTCGCAAGAAAGGCTAAACACTAAAGTATTTCATCAAGAACCTACAGAACTGCCCGAGGCGCTTCTTCTCTCTGTCACTTTTCAATCAGTGCATATTGAAACGCCATATTGGGTCACTTCGATCCCTGAAGATGCAAGACCTTGGCGGCACTTAATCAAATGCAAGATCCTACCCATCTCTGCGAGGCCCCTCGTGTTGTGCGTAGACGTCTCCAAACATGTAATAGTTGCTACATTTGAGGAGTAAAAATGACCCTTCGAGGTTTTAAGCCCGGCGAGAAGGCCCCACGCAACAAAAGCATTTGGTAGCTTGGTAGTAGTTTGACGGCCTCTACACTGAAGAAGACGACTAAGTGTTCACGAAAAGTGTCAAAAAAGTGTCAAATGCCTCAGTGCGGATGCTTTGCATTTCTACTGTTTGCGGTGATTCATAAAAAGGAGTTTGTTCTAGCTTGGCGCCAGGCCGCAGCGGCTCCTCTTTGTTTCCTGAACTATACTTGTAGTCTAACGGGACGGCTAGGCTGGGCTTTCTGGCTGCTTCATTTTGCGCCATAGATTAACATAAAAGAATACGATTTTGTTCCTCACAGCAACCTAGAAGGACTTCAGGGTTCAAGTTAAGTAGATCCAGCATGAGATCACGCACACGCAGCTGGCCAGCAAGATGGCTCGAATTTAAAGAAGCCTGCTTGACGGCTTTCCTAGTCTGAACCTTTATTTGGGTCTCTCCTGTAACTTCTAGCACTTGAAGTGTGCGTGTACAAGTGTGGCGAGCCCCCCGTTAATCAAACTTGGCAGCTTTCTCGGCAGAAAGCCACAGACCTGCACTGCAGGCGTCTTGGGTCGTGCTGCTCTTGGGGGGCTGCATTCCCATTAGCTGCCCGCAGTATATGCGCAAATCCCTTTTTAAGAGCACAAGTGTTCTTGACTTTCTAGTTTCGTTTGATGCGAGCTGCTGTCGGCAAGGGCGTGGTGTGGAATAGCCCACACAACCTCAAATGGAATCTACGTAGCATATGCTAGCAGCCTCGAGTAGCACAGGCAGAGCCAGCACTCAGATGGAACAAGCCTTTGCTTAAGAAGCTACGGGAACACCAAAAGGAACTCAGAAAGAATTTTCTTCTGTTCGCAACCCCTGTCCTGCGGGCGTGCGCCAAGCTACGGGCTTTTCAATGCGAGTGACATATGGAACTATATGCGTGTGAATGTGGCATAATGCCTTCACTGTGTTCATAGGGGATAAATACGGGGGTCTTCGTGACTGTAGTCAGCTGTTTCCAAAGATTTCGCCGGTCCTCGTCTTCTACTCATATTTTATGCGGCACCTCACCATAGTGCACAAAAATGTTCGGGCGATTTCACCTTCCCTGCTACGTAATAGGAGCTTTCAATGCTAATGAGCCATTTAAAGGGACAAAAAATTTTGTTAGAGCGAGCAGTGGCAATAACTTCTGTCACGCAAGACCATTTGTGAATCTTCCAGTATCACAATCCTTGAACGATTATGAAACGGTGATCTTTCCATTTCCGCAATCTTTCCTTTCTCCTTTTGATGCTCATTTTTATTTTTTTATTAGTGCTGAAGCTTCAAATTAAGTCTGCCCCGTTTTGCCCGCTGTAACTCACTGATCAATATCAATGTTTTTCTGAAACGAAGGGAAGTTCTGGGGTTCAGAATTGAAAAGGAACGGGACTGCATGAAATAAGCTCACTTTCAGCTAGCTGATTTAAAAAATGATTCTTTCGACGTAACTTATAGCTTACACATCTGCAATAAGCCTTGAAAGAATTTCACAGTAGATTTGTAGGAGCGCCTCGCTGGCAGCAGTGGTCGTCCCGCAAGGCCAGCAAGAGACCTCCTAAGTTTTGCTGGATCTCACACCAAAAAGTAAGAAAGAAAATACGGGAAACCAAAATTGTTTTGATGAAAATGGGGGACTAGATTCTGCCAGACTTCGCGGAATTGGGAATTATGCCGGGGCTGGAGCAGGCGCAGGAGACCAAGGACATGATCGCTCTGGAGTGCCTTTTGCACGGGCATTTTTCACCCCTGTAATCAGCGGAATCGATGGCTTTTCTCTCTGTATGAGTAAGCTTGACAGCTGAGACTGTCTATTCTTGAAGCGTTCCTTCGCTCGTGCGCAGGTTCCAGTTCGCCTTGTTGCTGGCGGCTCGTCTCCTGGACCTGTTCGCTGATGCTCGCCAGCAATGTCAAGTTACCGTGTGTACAGGCCAAGTTCCCGCATGCAGGCAAAAGAGTGACATTTCAGGAAAGAATTCAAATGGAAGGACGCTGAACCCCATCTTAGTTCATTTTTTGGGGGGTGCTAGCGCGCCACCCCATTCGACGGCTGTGTGCCTCACGCGAACCAAAAGGCGCGGGGGCTTTGAAGGACGCTAACCATAATGGGATCTTCACATTCTACTAAGTCGGCTGGCCCCATAGAAGATCAGGTTATTGCCTGTGACCTCACTGACGATGATACCTCACAAGATTTGAGTAGCTCAGGCAGCGCCGACGAAGAAACAGTTTTACCAAATTTTTCTGTCTCATCTTCCGAGGGACTTTCAGAGAGTTCTGAAGCAAGCTCTTTTACCCATAAAATGACCTGTAGTGGTCACAAGAACTCTCGACACTCAGCCATCCTTATTTTCGACCTTGACGATACCCTTATCCCAACTGAATGGATAAGATCAACTTTCGCAGCTCAGAAACATAAGCATGCCACCACTGACGAAGTGTACCAAGTAAGCGGCATTTTAGATCTAAACAAATGCTTGCGCTTACGCATAACTGCAGTGGGGTATGACAAACCATAACTGCATTTTGACCTTCTTGTGAGCTAATTTTCACAGGCAATCAAGAAGGAGCTCGAACGCATCACGTCGAACAAGCTTACGCCAATTATCTTAAGCACACTCAAGAGGGCGAAAAAATGGAGTGAAACAGTTGCCATTGTAACGAACGCAAGGAGCGTTCGGTGGCTGTCAGCCATGAAATCTCTCTTTCCCGAGGTTGTTCAGCTTCTCCAGGATGAGAGCATCCCTATCATTCGTTCTTGTCCAGTAGGAGAAGAGCCAAGTATTCATGAAGCGCCTGCTTATTTTTCTTACTGGATGAATGCCAAGGTGAGGTTCAGAGGAGAAATTGCTAGACTTTCGGAAGTTGTAAAAATCAACGGAAAGACCACGCTTTAGAATATGCCCTGTTTTTTTATTTCCTCAGAAGACCAAGTTTCTGGAGGTTATTCACCAGCACTGCAAAGAAAACAGCATCGCGCCTTCAAGAACGATCGATCTGATATCTATTGGAGACAATGATTTCGAAGAATACGCTGCCTTGGTAAAAAGCTTTATTCGATAATAACAATGTTAAGAGTGCATCTCCCTGTGTTTGATTCGATGACATCAATTTCAAAGAACATCCGAAGTATCCGACTGTGGTCATCTTCTCGGAGTGAACCGCCAGACTGAATTCTGCAGTTGCGCATCTGTTCAGCGAGCAGCACATGAACTTTCGACAGTGCGACTAGCAAAAGTCGTCAGATGCCGTTCAGGTCTGGAGCCACAGTCATTCTTGCACGTAAGCATTTCAAAACGACCGACCGGATTACAAAGTCTGTCATTTTCCCAACGATTCACATCACTACAGAAGGATGGTGCCGGTATGTTTAGCAGCACAATAAATTGTACAATTGCTCCCTGTTTCCCTCAGCAACTAAAGGAAATATCTCTTGCCATCGACCACATATTTGAAGAAGGCATGCCTTGTGCCACGCGGCGTGTTGGGGCAACCGTGACATACGCTATTCAGTAAGCACTCTCCTCCCTCACACTATTCACCAATTGGAAAACGTGCTGCCGATCTTTCCATTTTGACTTATTCTGGCAGTCTGTTTGTGTATTCAGCGGGAGAAGAAAAACTCACTGAACAAACTCTGCACGCTGTTAAGTATACCTGCGTTAGAGAAGCGTTTCCAGAGTGATGCTCTGGTTGCAAAACCCTTATGTGGCCCCCATTACGGGAAGCTCCTCGCGAAAGTTTTGTAATCTGTAACTCCAGGAATGCAGTGGTTTTTTCCTCTATTTTTCGAGCTATTTGATATTTCCTCTGGAACTTGACTAACTAGATGTGGTGCCTCTAATAGACCGGAATATGCACGATGGCTTTGGGCTGAGAGATATTTGCCAAGCTGCCAGGTAGCATGTTCAAAATAGATTTGCAAGTTTGTAGTTTGAGAAGCTCTAGACATCCATCAGGACTATATTCGTCATCGCCAAGGCGATTAACGATACTTGGCAAGCTCGTCCTGCGAAAGAATGTTGGTTCAGTTAAGGACTTCTTTGAAGAGGTGAATGTAACTTACAGAAATGACAGTGGCAGCGCATGCAAGATACGCAAGGGCAACAATACTGGCGATTGTGAGCAAGACGGCGAGATGAGGAGTCTGACGAGGTGGAAGACTACGGAGGGTCAGATCTTGTTTCCAATATGGCAATCGTGATAAAACTTACATTTCCCCTGTCAGATGCTGAAAAACGAATGTGAAATGCTTTCAAATAAGCGTAAAACGAAGAGGCCATACCTGTCCAACTGCAATGACATCGGCCTCAAGAGCCCTTCCAGCGGACAATTTTCCCCCATTCTTTCTGAATTCGCGCAGGAGCCCGCTATATGTCTGTAAACAGTCTTAAAAATATATGTATACTTTCATATAGTCAGCGATGTTCTTACCCTGAAGTTGATTTCAGGCTCGACTCCTGTGGATTGTTCATCGCATTATTATAGAGTAATTTTCAAAGCAAATTGTATTTCACGTGCCTTTCTTCCTGAAAAGCAAAGAATGATGAATCAGCGTTGCAGCGTTTTATCTAGTAATGTTACATACCACTTGAGGGAAACGTCGCCGTCGGACGCAACATACAACAACAGAAGCCCATCGTGGCACTTGCTGTGTCCAAGTCCCCAGCGATCTGAAAAGGACGCTCATTGTTTATAGAGAAATAAAAGCAGTCATAATGAAGCGCCTCACCTAGGAGCTCGGTCGCAAACGTGTTCGCATCAACGCCGTATGGTAGTTCTTGAACAATCGCAACTCCAAAGCTAAATAGCGTTTGATGGACGTCAGTTGCAGGGAAAATATGACCAGCAGAACTTACGGGTAGGAGACGTATTCGTCGACGCAGCGATGGGATGAGTTGTGTCGGATATTGGAAAGGCGCTCTGCACAGCATTGGTATTTCAACTATTCCAGAGAGATATGCAAGTAAATGAAAAGCTTACCCTCTATTCTGTCCAACGTGCCGCTGGAAAACACATGATCTGAAAAAGATTGATGCGAACAGCGCCTTGATCTTGCAGCACTTCTTCAACAGTACCTGGGTCGCAGACGTAGGAAACTTCCATGCCCCATCTTCTGCAGGCCATCGAGTTGACCATTGGGTTGGGATAGTTCTCCAGTGTGGTGAAGCCAGGCAACATGTTCATGTCGGGTGCACCCCCTTGGAGCTCCTCGGTGAAGTCATCAGGAGTGGGTTCCTCGGAAAGCAGCACCTTCTCAACTGAAAGAGGATGATGACGCCAAGGGAAAGCGAGAGGAAGAGCAAAGATTTTACCTGCAGTTGGCCATACTGGCAACTTCAGCGCCTGATTCTCGCTCGAAAGCCAGTCACGCGCTGACGCAGGTACCGCCAGGCCTGCGAGAAGTGCTGCAGCTCTAATCATTGTCAGTGAAAAAGATTCCTGGGTATACGTCGGTGCTGAGGGACAAAAAAGGCGGTAGTAATTTCAAACGCGCCGCAACCGGTGTGCGAGCATCTTCACTGATCACTGCAGCTGTACGTACACGGCAGCTCTGATGGAGAAGATAGCCACTGGGCTGTATATCACTTCTAAAGTTCTGCAGCATTCGCGGCGCACGCCGTGATTTTACTATTGTAAATTTAAGACCGTAAGCCTTAAACAACTGAAAAAAATTAAAAAAAAGAAAGTTATGCTGTCTGCGTTGAAACTAAGGCCGGAACACATAATTCAACATCACTCCGCTCCTCCAAGCCAGCGATGCCTCGCCGTTTTCTCAATACCATGAAATAGCTCATAAAGGAAAAGTAAACTAAGCCGTCCTAGGGAGCCGCTATCAAAAGAGCGGAGGCATCAAATTCCACAAATCCCAAACGGAGCACATGCTAATTAGTTCACTGCAGCTCGTCTGACGCGAAGCCGTGACTGTATGCTTGGAGTTCATGTTCGCCCGCAGAAGCGCCCTTTCGTTTATGACGACTTTCGTCCTTGAATTCGGGATCTGTGGAGACGAATTATCGCAAAAAAGATAGCATGTTTGTCACGAAGTGGCATGAAAACATTTTCATGCGTTATTCCCATGGTGAGAGTCTCACCCGTCCAATTAGGAGCTATTTTCGGCGGCACAGGCAGCCACCAAAACCACCACTGTCGACCAAATACCGCCACAGTATGCTCCCACAGAGTAGTCTGCATTTTGCAAACACGCAAATCCAGCCGTTCACTCAGCAGCTGCCCAGTATTCTCCAATTTTCTGGACACCCATGAACTACAGAGTCCTTGCAGGATATTTTGTACCTTTTGGCCATGGGTATTCCTGTATGTTTCCACCAAAGTAGCGTTGGTCTCGAGTGCCTCCCATTGCTCGGCCAAAAAGTCCTGAGGGCGCATCAGCATAGTGTGCCGAAGCATCTGGCAAAACCGCTGTAACACAAGTTTTACGTGCTGATACACCC
This sequence comes from Eimeria necatrix, assembly GCF_000499385.1. NCBI lineage: Eukaryota > Apicomplexa > Conoidasida > Eucoccidiorida > Eimeriidae > Eimeria > Eimeria necatrix. The sequence goes on from NW_013655143.1 coordinate 9,335, forward strand.
CATATATTTCAGCTTTCCTCGCCTACCAGCGTTACCAGTAGGAAAACAACGTCGACTAGCAAGCATCCGCCTAGCAGCACAGGGGCCAGCCAACCAGGATATGCGGATGTCCATTGCTCAATGAAGAGCTGGAGACAACAAACGCAAGCCATTGTGGGACGATGTACCCTTGATCAGGCCACTGAGTGCTCAAAAGTGAACAATTCGGCTGGCGCCTCATAGCTGCTTACCGTCTTGCGCTCTGAAGAAACGATGATGAACCTTCCGATTCCGGAAAAGATGATGCCAATATTCAGAAGACAAGACAGAGCTGTTTCAATCCATTGCAGAACAGACGAAAACATTTTCAGAATGTTTCTCTCATTCATCCACATAGATTGCCAAGTTGCAGCGTGCAGAGGTACCTGCACGCTGCATCTAAAGCATGATGCGTTTGAAAAGCCTAAGTTTACTTCTCTTCCGCCTCACCCACCCATGTATGCTAGGAAGAGGAAGAAATATTTCTGGTTCATGGAGCCGATGCAGTTGTTTACCCATGGGCAGTGGTGATCCATCTTCATGATGCACCTGACAAGGTAACAGGAGAAAACAAATACGAAAACAAACAAACTCAAAAAAGCCCAAAATGGTCCTGATCGTTCAGTAGAGGTAGACAAAAGCCGCCACTATGCCTGCTGTTCGCGTTATATGGCTCTTACTCATTGCACACTTTGCAGTGGTGCGCGCGAGGCGGCTTCCAGCGATTTTTGCACTTGGCACAAAAGTTTGTTTGTCCCGTAAAGTTCTTGGGAGGCATGGACTGCATCACATTCCGTTCATGAGAAACACACGAGAAGCTGCTAGACTTCACAGCCCCTTTGAATCGCTCAGGCTGACCAAAGTTCAAATTCACATTTCTTGCAAACGAAACACACCGGCGCCGTCTTGGTCGATCCTGGGTCTGTTAACAAAGTCGCGAGGTGGGATATGAGGCCCAGCCAAGTCACGCACTCAAATAGTATCTTCAGCATCTTCCCCAGGAAAGTGAGCGGCGGTTGCCCTGCGCAGAACAGTGAAGACAGAAACCTGCACGCAGCCTAAGACCGGCACTGCCTGCTGAAGCCACAGGGTTTCGCGTGGGGCTCAATTGTCCAAAATGAGAGCCAGTAGAGCCACACAGCCCTGATCCTGAAACTGTGGAGTCTACAGCATGCAGATTGAGAACTTTTTGAGCTAAATGCCTTAGACTAAGGCGCAGGCGTGAAGGCGGTGGCGCCGAAACGGCTGCTGCGCACCCTTGAAGGGCTCCCTGCCGCTTGCTGCACCATCCACTGCGGAGACATCTGAAAAAAGGATATTAAAGAACAGGACGTTCGTTGCGGCCTTGACAACGAACAAACAAGCCCAAACAAACAAGCATGCAACGATGCCGCCCGGGTGAAGCACGAGGCGCATCCTGCTTGTTCCGCTCTGTCTTGAACGGACTGGTAGTGCGAGCGAAAGAAGAACTGAACAGCGCCTTCCTCTTCAGCAATTCGCTACACTCCACGTGCGCAGATATAGCCAGCGAGGAAAAGATTCAACTAAGGTGCCGATCTTTCTCCATGAGCGCAACCACTCTTGCAACGGCTACGGCGACACCGTCGGGGGCTGCCTGTGCACGTGCCTTCAAACCGCGCTGCTGCAGTGGCTCTCCCGGCTACCTTCGTGGAATACTCAGAGTGACGCTGTGAAGAAAAAGTGAAGGCGCTAGAATGAGTCCTTCATTTCAGCAGTCGCAGATGCTGCGACGACTGTCCCGCGAGGCAGGGAGGGCAGCAACTGTTCCATCCATGCCGCACGAGCTTGGAGTTTCTTCCCGGAAGTTGAAATATTTTAATTAAATTCAACTGCTGCAATTAATTTTCTTAAGTGCATCAAAGAAGAGCAACTTGGTTGGCTCGATCGATCGACGTTCCGGCTGGCGAGCTGCAGAAGTTGGCCGCAGGTCCACCTTGCTGTTTCGGGTCACACACGAAAAGCTTGTTTCCGAAAATCCGGCCGTCTGCTCAAATGGAGACTAAAACCTGCTCATATTTGTATTGATTTCAGGACAGAGAAATTTTGGTGGCTTCCTCCACGCAAATTCAGCTCCACAATGAGACGAAACTGTCGCCCCCCTGCATGCGACCAGCATAGCTCATCTCAAGCTACAGTCCTAAATAGTTACATTCGGTTTTGACTATGCAGCAACTCAACAAAAATAGCTTAGCTTTCACGCTGTAGCCTTAGTCTCACAGAAGGATCCGCGCTTAGTCCGCAGCGCTGCCTGTGGCAGACCGCAGGAACGGGGGGCTTGTTGATGCTGCCTGGTACTTCAGTACATGCATCTCCTTGCGCTAAACAGAAGAGTTAGGCAAGAGATAAAACGTTTTCACGAGGCGATCTTTATTGATGTTATTGCTTTCATGGAATTCCCCTAGCACGCTCCGGGCCCCGTTTACCGTTGCCCTCGTGCAGCAGACCTGCAATTCATCTTTTTCGCCCTTGGGCAATGCACCGCGTGAAGTAATGCACATAGCGCCTAAGAGACGAGTATGACACGATGCGGACTTCTTTTTTCGTAGGGCCTTCCTGCGCCCGGAAGATTGCTGGGCTCAGTCCCGTTGCAGGGATTGCAGGAATTCAAGTTCCCCGTTGCCGCTCGCTGGGCGGCTCCCGAAAACTTGCTTCGCGTTCTGATAGCGCATTCATATCGAGTTCTTGTTCATGTTTTAACTGTTCGTTTCAATTGCGCGCCTCTTTGGCGGCAGCCGAAAGTCCACGCCGGTGGGCGTCGGCTGCGAATCGGCAGCCGTCGTTCATGTTTTCAAGAACAACGGGGATAACCCGCGGAAAGGAAATCCTTCCCGCATGCAGTTTCAAAGAACTGCCGAGACTGTCTCTTGCTGCTGCTTTCCCTCCACTGCGGTCGCTGCACTCCATCGCGGCGAGCCTGAGCAGCCAAGCAGCAGCTGCGGCGCCACCCGCGGATTCCTCAGGATCCACCGCAGCAGCAGCTCCTGACGCAGCTTCCAGCCCTTTAGTCGACTCCAAAGAAACTGGAGAATCTCAGGAGTCAGTTTTGGCACTCAAAGGCGAGGAAAGCTGCAGCATTGTTCCGCCGGAGGGCTCTTACGCGCAGGAGCTGCTGGAGCACATTCGAAGAGTTGTGAGTCGAGACCGCCGCAACATTTTACGTCGGACTACAAGTTTATTTCAGGGAAAATACGCAATTGTGCTTCTTTGGTGAATGGACTTTACTCCGGAGAAAAGTAGCAGCTCTCAATTGTTCATTTTCTTGTGAGCTGCAGAATGAAGCCAGCACGGGAGCAAATGCCGTTGCCGAGGCAGTGACGCCGTCTGGATGGTTTGTGGACTGGTTAATAGCTTTGAAATTAAGTCTTGGCGTTCCGTGGTGAGTTCAGGCTGCCGAAGTAATATCATTAAAGACAGTGGCAGACGCATTTAGGCTGCCCTCCTATGGCCTCAGTGCGAAACTCTCAAAGCTCGCAACATGCTGCACATAAAACTGCGGCTTTTCATGCGCCTATTTAGTATTTGCGTCTGAGACGTGCAGGTGTTTGGCTCTTCCCGCTGCTGGGTGTTTGCTGCGGCTCTTGACGCTGCCAATCGCCGTGGACTCTGTGCGTGTTCAGTTCCTCAGTGCTCAAGCGCTGCGCGAGTGTGCAGTGGTCAGCGCAGCGTTGCAGGAATTGAAGAAGTGCTGCTGAGAATTATTTCAAGTTTTTGTTGTTGTGCTATTTTGGATGAACAGGAAAGAGATAGGCGGCAGCGGCAGCTCGTCGACCCGCAGTTTTCGCGCATGAAGGACAAAATGAAGGCTGCTTACGAAAGCGGGGTACACTTCAGTCTGCTTCATTCCTTATGAAAGTGCATATTACGAAGTTCAAGTCCACAGATTTAAAGGCCAACGACTCAGCCCAAACGTACTAGCCAGCCCTCTCGGTTGTCCAGTGTTCCAACTGGGGAGAGGCCTGCGAAACTTCATCTGCACTTTTCCTTCTTGTTAATCTCGTAACTTCTCCTCCTCTGCATGTTCACGTTTTATTCGGCCACAAGACTGTGACTCCGCCTCAGCTCTCCACCAATGCCGCCCCTTTCTGCACGGAGCTGTTTGAACTTGAGTGCTTGTGTGGCTCACTGCGACAGCCAGCAGCAGCAGCAGCAGCAGCAGCAGCAGCAGCAGCCAATTTATTGTGTTTCTGCTGTTTGTGCAGAACACGAAAGAGTATCAGCGGCTGCGCGCTGAGACGAAGCAGTTTCTGAAGCAGCACGGGATTGGGGTATTGCCCACATCCTTTTTGCAAATGCTGCTGCTGGGCCTGGCCATCTCGCTTTCGACTCCGGCTATTAGGTGCTCCAACACTTCAAAGTAGCTGCAGCTGATTAGTCAGGAGTCGAAGGCAGAAGGGACTTAGCGTGAATTCGCCTTTTTCCCGAACTGACTCCGCGTGTCAGGAGTCGAAGGCAGAAGGGACTTAGCGTGAATTCGCCTTTTTCCCGAACTGACTCCGTGTGTCAGGAGTCGAAGGCAGAAGGGACTTAGCGTGAATTCGGCTTTTTCCCGAAGTGACTCCGTGTGTCAGGAGTCGAAGGCAGAAGGGACTTAGCGTGAATTCGGCTTTTTCCCGAACTGACTCCGTGTGTGAGGAGTCGAAGGCAGAAAGGACTTAGCGTGAATTCGGCTTTTTCCCGAAGTGACTCCGTGTGCGCTGCAGAGCCATCTCAGCGGACCCTTTCAACTGGAAAAGCTTCGCTGTGGAGCAGCCGGCGTGGCTGGAGAGTTTGGCGCTGCCGGATGCCTCTGGACTCGCAGCTGCAGTCTGTTGGCTGGTGTTTGTCTCGACTATGGCGGTGCGCCTTAGTGCACTTTTTGTTCACTTTTTCCCACTTTCTCTGCGTTTTTGAATGCCCGGCGGTGCAGCACTTGGTGATAGGCGAGGGCACTTTAGAAATAAAAAGAAAGAAAAAAAAAGAAAGCAATTATTTAGAAATAAAAAGAAAGGAAAAAAAGAAAGCAATTAGCCCTTTAAACCGCGCAAAGCTGCGCTATTCAGCATGGGGGCTGATAGGCAGGCAGTTCAAAAGCGCGGGCGCAGAGCTCTGGAGGGTAAATTCGTAAGAAAGTGAATATAAATAAAGGCAAGAGTGCGTGAGAGCCTGTCCTTGGACTTGTGTTTTTTTTATTTTTCGTTTGTTTCCTCTTTTTGCGCCAGGCCGGGTGGATGGTCTCTGCGAAAATCCAGAAAAGATGCCCCTCGCCTCCAGCCTCTTCAGGCTTCGCCTCTCCCGGCGTAATGCGCGGCTTTGGCCTCGTGGCCGCGACAACTTTCGCTTTCTACAGCGGCACGCAGCTGCCGGCGGTGAGGAGGCTTGCTCCCCCATGTTCCGCTGCATCTTTTGGATTATTTGTCTAAACTAGCAGTTTAATTTAGGATTTAATTTGTCCTTTTATGTTTATTGACCTCTGAGGGCCCCTACAGGTCCCGCTGCAGCTTCTTGCGAGCAACTGAAGTTGCGCCACTGGAGCTGTCGGGGGTCTTTGGGATCTGCAATTTGAAATTCACTTTTGCTTCCACTGACTCGATCTTATTATTATATTTGTGTTTCCACAAATGTATTCACAAAAGAATTCGTGTTCGCGCTCGGGCCGCTGGGTTGTTGGGCGTATTCGCCTTTCTGTTTCTCAATGCGTATCCGCACTGGCGTGTGAGGATGAGAACATTAGAATGCTTGTTGAGTCGCTTTTAAGTTCGTCTTTTTTTTGTTTTGGACCTCTTGAAGTGGCATTTTAACGCCTTTGAAGCTGTTATTATTTGTTATTATTTGGATTGCGGGGGCTGCGGCTGCTGCCTGTCTGTCTGCAGGCCGCGCTGCTGTTTTTGGTGCCAGCATTTGCCCTTCAGAGCGCTTTAATGCGCATCTTCAGACTCCGATCCGTGGAGAGTCTTCTCCGTGAGTTGCTGCTTCCCTTTGGCCCTTTTTCCCCACACTTTTTGCCTCGTCACTCTGCAGTGTACAGACACCTGCAGCGCAGCAAGGGGCGCAGCAGAATGGCTCCAAGGCCGCTGCACTCTCTGCGCTGCAGACTTGGTCCCCGAGGGGCTGCGGCCGCTGCAGCAAACTTACTTGGGGCTGCTGCAGCGGCGGCAGCCGGCCCTCATGGCTGCCTGGAAGCGCCGCGCCCGCGACCCCCGCTACAGAGAAGCTGCAGCAGATGCAGCAGCAGCGGGAGCAGCAGCAACAAGCCGCGCCGTGCTGCAGCTGTGGAAGGAGCTTTCGAGTGAGTCGGCAGCAGCTGGCCCGGCAAAGCTGCAAACTTGGGCCCAGCAGGTCGCCGCCAAGCAGCAGCAGCAGCAGCAGCAGCTACGGCTGCAGCAGCAGCAGAAGCGCTTTCGCTGCTACGCAGCAGCAGCAGCACCGCAACAGCTGCTGCCTCGTAACGTGTGACAGCAGCAGCTGCCGCTGCAGCGGTGGCTGCGCCACTTGGCAGCAGCCCCTCGGGCGCAGTTCTCTCCCCACAATGTTGACTAATCTGCTTCTCCATTTGTCAGCAGCAGCAGCAGCAGCAGCAGCAGCAGCAGCAGCAGCAGCAGACAGCAGCAGACTTGGCGTTGTTGAGTCCAGCTGTACGCACAGCTCAGCAATCCACTAAAGCCTTCCCCCAAATGAGCTGACAGCAGCAAAACCCCCCGTTGCTGCTGCAGTGCAAATTGGCCCCGCAGCTTTCTCTACCTCCACGGAGGCTGGCTGGTGCCGAAGGCCCCAGCCGGGGCTGTGCTGCTGCTGCGCAGGGCCTGCGCCGGGCCAGCTGCAGCAGCGGGGGGTGCTGCTGCTGCAGCTGCTGGCGCAGCACGCGGCATCCCGCCATTGTGCTGGCCGTCTGCAGCAGCAGCTCGGCTGCCTGCTGCTGCAGCAGCAGCAGCAGCAGCAGCATGCCTTTCCTCTGGGCTTTCCAGCAGCACGAGCTCTCCTTTGTACTTCGACAGCAGCACTTCGGTGGTGTATCTCTCTTGGCCGTCGGAAGCCACCCAGCGCCGCGTCTGCAGCGACCCGTCTACATACAGCCGGCGGCCTTTGCTGCAGCGAACACCAATCAAGCAGCAGCACTCAAAAAGTGCAGCAAAACGAGAAAAAGGAAAAGAAATATAAATATAACGCACATTGCCATCAACAAGATGCAAATGTGCGGAGTCGGGCCGCAGGCGCAATCCAGCCACTTTCAGTGCAAAGAATCAGGTGTACAGGCACCTCCTGGTTGCGCTGCTTGGGACGCAAGCACTTGGCAGTCATTTTTGAATTATAACTTCACAGTAGTTAATTTCTTAGTGTGTTGGTTTTGTTTACTAGGCTTGAGGGCCTATTTACCGCGCAAGGCGGGCAAGTCAGTGCGGAGCACTTCATTTCCAGTTTGAGACACTTGCATGATCGGAAAGTGAAGAAAGCGGGAAAATGAACTGAAAAATGGCCTCCTTCTACCGAATTCAGCCGCCTTATTCGACTATTTTATTTATTCAACTATTTAGACTTGCATTTGAGTTTTAGTTCATGTTCAGTCTTAGTTTATGTTCAGCCTTGCAGCGCCACTCACTGCACATAAGCCTCCACGAGGTCCACGAGGCCTCTGTCGAAAACCACCACGCGGTGCCACTCCGTGCGGCTCCTGACTTCCCCAGTAGTCTGCAGTTCAGCGCAAATCAAAAGAAAAAAGAAGAGGGAAATAAGGGCGGGGCTTTTTGCTACAACAAACAGCAAAAGAGGTCAGTGCACAGCAGGAAGCTGCTGCTGCTGCTGCTGCTGCTGCTGCTGCAGCTGCTGCACTTCGCTGGCCAACAGCCCGCAGCAGAAGAGACGGGCAGCTGCAGGAAGCAAACATGCCAGCTTTACTGTGCGTCTGCTGCTGCTGCTGCTGCTGCTGCTGCTGCTGCTGCTGTGTGCACTGCCCAGGCGCTCTGTGATGCACCATTAAACGTGTGGCTCCATCCAAGCAAATGCCGCCCCAACTAATTACACGTTTTAGTGTAGAGGGCTGCACAATGGGTGCAGCAGTTCGATACAGCGTAAAGCAGCAGCAGCAGCAGCAGCAGCAGCAGCAGCAGCAGCAGCAGCAGCAGCAGCAGCAGCAGCAGCAGCAAGGCGCCGCTGCTCTCTACTAGCTCCCGCCTGCTTATCCCGGCATCCTATCTGTGCCCTTGCGCTGCCTCACATATAAATACTATTTCGACTTATGGACTCCACATATCTGTTATACATTTATATTTATACATTCATAACATTTAATATATATATATATATATATATATATATATTTATATACACATATCATATATATATATATATATATATATATATATATATATATATATATATATATATATATATAT
>NW_013655143.1:17839-30339 GCF_000499385.1 Eimeria necatrix
TATTTCTGTGGCCAGAAAGGTTGTGTGTCTTATCTATGGCATTCCCACTACTGCTCCCCGCTTGCCAGTAAGCGTGGCTCCCCCCTAACTATCTAGCTCTGCTGCTGCTGCTGCTGCTGCTGCTGCTGCTGCTGCGGCTACGCTGCTGTTCCGAGGGTGCTGCTGCAGTCCCTCAATGCTGCTGGCTGCTGCAGCCAGCAGCTGCTGCAGGCAGCAAGCAGCTGCAGCAGCTGCTGCAGCTGCCGCATCCCGCAGCAGCAGCAGCCGCAGCGCCGCGGGCCCCTGGTGCAGCCGCCGCTGCAGCAGCACCGCAGCACCGCAGCGAGCAGCAGCTGCAGCAGCTGCAGCAGCAGCAGCAGCAGCAGCAGAAAAGAAGGAAAAGGGCTCAAAAGTAAGGAAAAAAGGGGTCAAAAGAAAGGAAAAAAGAACTCGAAGAGAAGGAAAGAAAGGAGCCAAGAAGGAGGAAAGAAAGGAGTCCAGAAGAAGCAAAGAAGGAGTCAAAAAGAAAAGAAAATAAAATGAAGACATAAAGCACCTTGTCTCGCCACTGCTCCGAAGTGGCCAAAGAGAAAGAAGCCATGCGGTCGCCGCTGGGCAGCTGCCGCACTTCGGGCTCCAAGCCCACGCGGCCAATGAGGGTCACTCTGTTGACGGAGCGTTCGGCCTGAAAGAACAAAAAAGAAGTCCATTTGAAGGCAATTTCGAAACAAATTCTGCAACGGGGCCCCACTGGGGGCCCCCAGGGGCCCCCGGGGGCCCCCAGGCCCGGCCTGGCGCGAGAAATGAAGGCCGGGGGGCAGCTGGAAGCAGCAAACGAAAGAAAGCTGAAAGTTGAATTCGCTGGGGGGCTCTGGGGGCCCCCGGGAGGGCAGCAGCTGCCGGCTCGCACAGTTCAGCTGCAGCAGCAGCCTTGCAGGGGGAACAACAACAGCAGCAGCAGCAGCAGCAGCAACTGCAGCAGCAGCAGCAGCTGCAGAAACAGCAGCAACCGGCAGAAACGCTGCACAGTGAAGCTCACCAGCAGTATGGGGCCCCCATTTGCCCCCCCGGCGTCTCCCTCTGCCCTCAGCGGCGCAGCAGAGGCCCTTTTTGTTCTAAGAGGAACTCGCCCGGGGGCGCTGAGGCCGCGGCCGCCGTCAGACCCCAGCAGTCTGCTGCAGCCGGGGCGCAGGGGGGCCCCGTCTCGAGCTGCTGCCGCGCCAAGAGGCCCTTTCCAGCTGCTGCTGAGTTGGGGGGAGACAGAGAAAGCATTGGAGAAGAGCTGAGCCGCCGGCAGCGCGAGGATCAGCCCGAACACACACGCGAACACAGCCGCGGGCCCACAGGCCCCACCGCGCCTCGGCATAGTGCAGCGGGCAGCTCGAGCCCGTAGAAACACGCAGAGGAATTAAAAACTGCTTTTAATGCTCAGGTAAGGGGGTTAATCAAGCCGCAAACAGAGGAAGCCCGAGAACGAGCACGCATCGATGCTCTGCCGCAGCCGCCTATGCACTCCAGGGGATACTCTGTTGGAGCCTAAAGAATAACTTGAAAGGCTCAAAATCTCGATTGTTTCGCTTCTAAAGCCCTTCCCGCATAAAGATGATTAAACGAAGAGAGGCTGCGCGCTCGCCTGCCGCCGCCGAGATGTCTTCCTTGTACACGCAGAACACCCCTGATCTCGCCTGAAAACTGTGAATTGTCCGGCGAAACTTCTGGAAAACGAGCACTAAATATTCGGATTATTATTTTTATATGCAGTTTAGCCGAAACTGGAGAAAAGACGCCCTGAAAGAAGGGCTTTCCTCTTATCCCCCATCGCCTCTTCCGAAGGAGCCTGATGTCTTGCAAATCATGTTTGTCGCTACACACAAGTCTTTCTCACTTTCTCTCTGCATTTTTGGTGCCCAATTTGAGTCGATTTGGCTTCTTTTGTCCCACGGTTTCGTCTCTTTTCCTTCCGCAGAAGATGCTTGGTGGCTCCATGCCTGCAGGTGTTGCTAGCAGCTTTTGTGGTTGTGTCTCTGCTGATCTTTGCAGCTTCTCCTCCGCTCTTATTTGCTTCACCTGTGACCTTTTAGGAAGTCTTCTGTGTTCCGCCATTTTGGCTTTCGCTTCCCGGTAGTGGAGCAGCATTCCGACGTTGGCGAGCAGCAGCAGGGGCCACTGCACAGTTCGGTAGGGAGGTTCGTTTGTGTGGATGTACTCTAAGGGGAGGAATTTATCTTTTGGAGTTTCCCTAACTAGGGCTATTATTAAATATTGATAAAGAAGCTAATTAGGGCTATTAATTAGTGATGATAAGGAGGCAAAGTGAATGCAGCGAAGTCCATGTGGCGCAAAGAACGAGAATGAAAGATCTGTATATTGTGATCACGAAAGTGGCTCATTTGCTCCCAGCCTGGGGAGCTGATTCCTAGGAATAGAGATATTTGTTCATTTAAAATCTCTCTAAGAGGCAGCAGCAGAAGCAGCAGCAGCTGTTGCTGCTGCTGCTACTGCTGCTGCTGCTGCTGCTGCTGCTGCTGCTGCTGCTGACAGAAGGCTTCTGCTGCCGCAGTGCCCGAAAGACACAACGCGGGCCCCAAGAAGGCGCTGTGCAGGCGCAGCAGCCACAGCAGCAAACCGCAGCAGCAATTTGGCCTCTGGGCTGCAGCAGCACTTGGGAGCTGCTGCTGCTGCGCAGCCTTTGCCCCTTTTGCTGCAGCTCGAGGGCTTGAAGTTGTCTTTGCTGCTGCTGAAGCAGCGCTGCTGCAGCTGGAGTTACCCTGGGGAGTTTCTACTGCCTTTCTGTGGCTGCTAAACTTCCTTTTTCGGGTTTAAGGCCTTCAAGGCGGCTAAACCGGGCGGTTCATCACTGGTCAAATCTGCTGCTGCTGCTGCTGCTGCTGCTGCTGCTGACCGCTGCTTCCTTAACTCTCCATCGGGCTTGTAGAGCCACTGGGAACCCCTGCTGAGATCTCTGAAGTTCCAAAAGCTATTTTTCTTTTCATTTGTGTTTCTGCAGCTAGCTGTTTGCTGCCTGCTGCTGCTGGCTGGCACTACTGTGCTTGAGGGTTTCTGGAGTTCACTTGCTACCTGCTATTTGCTGTTCTGCTGCTTTCCCTTTTTTCGGCATTAAGACAAACAAGCAGCAGCAAAAGCCGCAGCAGCAGCAGCAGCGGCTCGCCAAAACAGCTCTGCAGACACTGAAAAGACTTGACGATCAGCTGCAGCAGCAGCATATTGATGCGACAATGCAGCAGCAGCAGCAGCAAATCGCGCGCAGTAGCCGCTGTGCACAGCTTGCCTCTTTCTGCTGCCTTTTACGCGCACAAACTGCAGAAGGCAAACATGAACTCAGAGCAAATTCACTTGTGCTGCTGCTAGAACAGCAGATCGCCGAGTTTCCGCGGAATCTTCAGAACCATTTACGAAAATGGCTGCGCGAGCAGCAAAAGAAGAGAAGAGAAATAAGCATGTGAACACATTGGACAGCAGCAAGTGAACTGTGTTGTTTGCAGCATCCGGACTGGCAAGCAGCCCAGTAGGGTCCTGCGGAGCACAATAACTGGAGGGGTCTTTGGGGAATCTTAGCGCGGAATTACGCTGAAATATAATAATTAAAATGGGAGATAATTAATTTAATTGCAGTTCGATGGAACGGCGAGGAGGGAACAACAAACGGAAACTTGAACGATCAGTTCACGCAGTCGTCGGCCCACAGTGGCTGGCTGCCGTTGTTTCCAGCGGCGACAAACAAACAAACGACTTTGTTTTTTATTTAAATTTTGGCAACTGTCTTAATTTATCAATTTCTGTCACTTCGCAAATATTTGGAGAACGTTTGCGAGTTTTTCTTGCCAACGGGGCGCGCTACAAGATCCTCGACGGGTTACGATGTTGTACGTCATTGAAAATGTTGAGGAGGAGATAGAAGTGAGCAATTAATACCCCTCACATCCGACGCAACAGCATACTAGCTTGTTTCAGAGTTCAATTGCGGCATTTGGGGCTCATTATATTCGTATTCCGAGAAATTTGAACAGTGAAAATGTGGGGAAGCTGCTCTGCGGCGCAGTAGAGGTCCGCAGCAGCCCACACGGCCTCGCCTCTCGCCCCAGCGACGAGCGCCCTTTGCACTGCTCCTGTGGGGCTCGGGACTTTAAGCTTTGCAGGAGAAAGCTGCTCTTTTTGTCTTTTTCCTTCAGCAGTGGTGTACCTTAGAGTACAAACACATCAGCGAGACTGTGGGCCCTTCCCGGGCCATTTTCACGAGCGTTCCCGCGAGGTGACTGCAGCAAATTGCTTTCCTCTCCTTCACTGGCTGCGCCTTTGTGTGCTGCTACGGGCGTGGCTTGCCGCTGCCTCTGTCTGCCCTCCGCAGGCAACTCGAGGACCTCCAGGCGCAGCTCCGGGCGCGGGTGCTGCCGGGTAAGCAGCCAGCAGTTTCTTTCTTGTTCAATAAAAGAACAAATAATTTACTTTGGGCTATTTAGTGGGGGCTGCGGGGCTTCTGGGGGCTGCGTGGGCGGCGCTGCTGCTGCTCCGGGGCCCCGCGTTCACCCGCCGGCCCGCCTTCGTCTTCTTTTCTTTCTCTTTTCTCTCAGACTCAGCAGACACTCTCGAGGAACTCAATTGGGACAGAGTTCTTCTGCTGGATGTCAGTGCGCAGCGGCGCAGCGAAAAGTTGCACTTCTGCACGCAGCCGCGCGGCGATCGCAGCAGCTTTCCAATTTCTTGAACACGGGGGCGAACATGGCAAAACTTGCACTTATTTCGATTTAATTTGCAATTATATCTCATAATATTATAAATTTAAATCCAATTAATTGAATTTTTCCTTTCTCGCAGATGGACGCGGACCAAGAGCTCACAGTCGCCGACGCCGACCGCTTCGACGCCGTGCTGGTTGGAGGCATCTTAGGTCAGCCCTCTTCAGCTTCCCAAGGCATCAGCAGCAGCAGCAGCAGCAGCAGCAGCAGCAGCAGCGGGAAGCAGCAAGCAAAGGCTAAGAACAGCTGCTGCGGCTGCTGCAGCATTGGCTGCAGCACCTGCTGCAGCAGCCGTTGCAGCTCGTTGCCGGGGCCAGCTGCAGTAGCAGCCGTTGCAGCCCCGCTGCCGCAGCAGCCCCTACAGCAGCTTCTGGATCCCGCTGCTGCTGCAGCAGCTGCTGCAGCAGCAGCTGCTGCAGCAGCTGCTGCTGCAGCCAGGCCTACGGCGCTGTTTGCTGCTGCTGCGCAGGCAATGTGCCTTCTGACGACAGAACTGCTGAAGTCCGGAAGCTGCGGCTGTCTCACGCGAGGCATTTGGGGCCTTTGCAGATGACCACCAACACGGCTGTCTTGGTCTCGAAGATCATTTTGGAGGGCAAGTTCCTTTACAACCTGCTGCTGCTGCTGCTGCTGCTGTTGCTGCTGGTGCTGCTGCTGCTGCAGCAGACTCTCTGCTGCTGGGGCAGGCAGCAGCAGCAGCGGGCAGCCCGCGTCCCGCTGCTGCTGCTTCGCTGCTGCTTTGCTGCTGCTTTGCTGCTGCTTTGCTGCTGTTTTGCTGCTGCCTTGCTGCTGTTTTGCTGCTGCTTTGCTGCTGCAGTGCCCTGGGGCTCGCGTTTGCTTCTTCTGTTGCTGCCAGCAACGCAGTGTAGATTCAAAGTGATGCAGAAATTCGCATTTTGCATTATTTTTGCATTATTAAATGATTTTTAAATGTTTTTTGCAATTTTAAATGTTTTTTTGAAGTTTTTTGCACCATTAAATGCATTTTGGAGGCTGTTTGCATCACTAAATGCCTTTCAAAAGACCTTTTGCATTGCTAAATGCCTTTAAAAAGACTTTTCGTTATTAAATGTCTTTAAAGGTACTTTGGCTGAAAATTCGCCTTTTTGCAGACAAAGTTTCCCTCAAAGACATCCCAATGGTGGACGAGCCCGAAATCCCCGCAGTGAGAAAACCCGTTTGCAAAAAGACAAACGAAAATGCAGCAAATAACAAAAAAAAAACCAAAAATAACAAAAAGAAAAGAAATAAATAAATAAAAATGATAAAAATAACAAACAAAAGTGCAAATATAAACCCAAATGTGCGCCACTGCGTCCGCCTCTGCACTATGCAATTATTTGAATTTATTTTTCTGCATTTATTTTTCAAGTTTTCTTTTTCTTTTTTTTTCTTCTTTTCCGGCTTTCCGCAGGGCCCCAACTCGAAGGAGTCGCTGGTGCTGCCTTTTCGCTACGTCGCCAAAAGTTATTTGACGAAAAGTGAAAGTGACAAAAGTGAGCCAAGCAGCTTTCTGTCGAGGTGTACAGACAGCTGGCGAGGCGGCCTCAGTGCATGCGCTGCATTTCTTTCCTTCTTTTCTTTTCTTTTCTTTTCTTTTCTTTTCTTTTCTTTTCTTTTCTTTTCTTTTCTTTTCTTTTCTACTCTCAGACACCCCTATTTTGCCCGAAGGCTTGCTGCCTTTCCTTATGGAAAGCGCCAATTCCCCGCTGCTCTAGCGGCAGCAGCAGCAGCAGCAGCAGCAGCAGCAGGAGACCTGCTTTAGCAGCAGCAGCAGCAGCAGAAGAGCGCCCGAGCAGCAGCAAGGAGTGCAGCAAATTTCATATGGATATGATGATTTGAATGACCCATAGTTCACGCAGTGCCCCCTGCAGCAGACTGCAAAGGGCTTTGCTGCAGCAGCAGCAGCAGCAGCAGCAGCAGCAGCACCGCCCCGCCAAAGGAGAAGCTGCGCAGCCGGGCGGGGCTGCTGCTGCCTGCTGCAGCAGCAGCTGAGGGGCGGCGAAGCTCCAGCTGCTCCAGTATTTGCAAATTGAAATGCCCAGCAGCAGCAGCAGCAGCTGCTGCTGCTGCAGCTAGCGAGCCAGGGAGCTGCTGCTTCCACCAAGTCCTTTTGCAAATTCCAAGTTTTGTTTCCGCCTTAAAAGCATTTTGAAAGATCTGGTGGCCGCAGCAGCCCGAAAGAGCTTCGCCGCTGCTGCCAGCAGCTGTCACTCCAGCACGGGGTACCTGCCAGCTGCAGCAGCAGCAGCAGCAGCAGCAGCAGCAGCAGCAGCGGGGCCCCGCGGAGCGAGGAATTAGCTGCTGCACTTCCCCAAGTGCGAAAAGACTCACCTGCAGCGCCGCGCAGCAGCGCTGCTGCTGCAGCAAAGGCCGCGGGGCCCTGGGGGCCCTGGGGGGCCCCCCAGAAGGCTGCAGCAGCGCAGCGGACTTTGCACAACTTTTTCAACATTTCTTTTTGTGGCGAAGTCATTGCCCGCCAGTGCTGCGGCTTGCGGCAGACCCCTGCAGCCGCGGCGTTGGGGTGTACGTACACTCCAGAGCCCCGCCCATAGACTCACCGCTGTACTTCGGGCCCGGCGCGCACCAGCCTGAGAAGTCACTTTTATTGTTGAAGACACTTTTATGCCAAAGTCACTTTTATTGAGGAAGTCACTTTTATGCCAAAGTCACTTTTATTGAGGAAGTCTTTTATTTCAAAGTCACTTTTATTTCAAAGTCACTTTTATTTTAAAGTCACTTTTATTTCAAAGTCACTTTTATGGCAAAGTCACTTTTATTGTTGAAGACACTTTTAATGGCAAAGACCTTTTGCAGACTTGGACTCGTGCAGCCAAGTCAGCTGCATGCAAAACAAACAACTGCATGCAAAGCAAACAAATGCATGCAAAACAAACAAATGCATGCAAAACAAACAACTCAAACAAATGCATGCAAAGCAAACAAATGCATGCAAAATAAATAACTCAAACAGCTGCATGCAAAGCAAAGACTGCATGCAAAACACTCACTTGCATGCAAAGCAAAGACTGCATGCAAAACACTCACTTGCATGCAAGACAAAGACTGCATGCAAGTAGGCCTTTGGGGGCTCACCTGAGTTGGAGCCGACTGGCTGCCACTCCTGGGGGCACTCTGAACAGTCTTCAGGGGCTTGGCCTGCAGCACAAAAAGAAATGAGTCCGCGCTGCTGCTGCTGCTGCTGCCGCTGCTGCTGCTGCTGCTGCTGCTGCTGCTGCTGCTGCTGCTGCTGCTGCTGCAGTTGGGAGCTGGCGACGCACCGAGGCAGGGCCAGCGGAGGCCGCAGAGCTGCGCGGCGTCTGGGGGCGTTGAGGTGTACGTACAGCTGAGTGTAGCAGCAGCAAACCTTTTCTTTCCTCTGCAGCCACAAAGTCAAAATGTCTTCTTTTCGGGCAGAACTCGGAGGCCCCGTAGCCTGCGGGTTTGCTGCTGCTGCTGCTCCGTCTTAGCCGCATTTTCGAATTGCAAACTCACCCTCGGGAGCTTCGCAAAGCGCAGAGTCCATCAGGTTTCGCCAGCCCAGCGGGCAGGGGGCTGCGAGGAAGTCTTGAGTGCCTGCAGGGGGGAAGTTCTCGAGAAAAAAGCTTTTAAATGGATAAAAAGAACTCCTTTTTAATAATTTTTAATAATATTTAATTATTGTTTTTTAAATCCGCTTTTAAATCCTCAAAAAGAGCTCCATTTCGCTCTTTTCCGCTCCAGCCGGACCAGGTGGACATACACCCGGAGCTGCGCACTGCATGCCACTGGGCTGTCCATACACCCGAAAAGCCGCTTTCTCCGCGCGCAATTAAATTCGGACTTCCACAAAAACAAAAAGACAAAAAGATGAAAAAATAAACAACTCGGAGACAGCTGCTGCTCCACAAGGCCCCCCTCTGAGGCCTACAGGATTGCTGCGTGAAGTCCGACAGGCAGGGCCACTCGAGGCCCCAGGCCTTCGAAAGAGCCTCTCGGCCTTCGAGGCCCATTTCCTTCAACTCCCCAGAGTCCCGGTAGCCCCCCGTGTACCCCTGAGGCACCCACCTCGTCCAGCAGCAGCAGCAGCAGCAGCAGCAGCAGCAGCAGCAGCAGCAGCAGCAGCAGCAGCAGCAGCGGTGATTGGCTGGAGTTGAAGGTTTTTGCTGCAGAAACGGCTTACCTGGGGGGGCTGGCAAGTGCCCGAGGAGGCCTCGAAGCGCCACGAGGAAGGGCAAGTGTGCGAAAAGTCTTTTTCTGTTTTTTATTTTTTTTTTTATTTTTGAAATTAATTTCAAGGAAGCAGCAGCAGCCCACCGCAGGGCTCGTCCCGGCAGGGCCACTCCACTTGGCCTGGGGCGCGGGGCAGCAAAAAAAGAAATAAAATAAAATAAATAAAATGAAATAAAATCAAATATTAAATAAAGTGGAAACTGCCTTTCGAAGGCTTGGGTGGACGTACAGTTGGCAGAGAAGTCCAACTTCTGCTCCTCCGTGAATCCAGAAAGGTTCTGAAGAATTTCATTTTTAAATTTCATTTTTATTTTTGAATTTAATTTTCTTTTTTAAATCCGCAAACGCACTTGGGAGGGCTCGCACTGCCCCAGGTAAGAGCTGTACATACACTCGGGCTCTTGCAAAAAAAAAAAAAAGAAATGGAAGTTGAGGGTCACTTGGGGGCGACGCAGACTCCGGTGTATATCCAGTGCACTGAGATTGGCAGTAATAATTCAAAGATGAAAAAAATAAAAAATAAAAAAAAAAAACTTTTCGGAATTGCAAAATTCGCACAAGGGCATTCCGCCGCGAAGTTCCTCCCGCCCAGCGGTCCACAGCGGTCTCCCCGACATGACCAGTGGACCTTGCACTCTGCAGTTGGGAAAAAGAATTAAATAAAAGAATTAAATAAGTTTGAAAACTGAAAACTCTTTTGAAAAGAATTAATAAATCTGAAAACTTCAAACTCCGCAAACTCCCAAAGGCACCTTCCTCGACGCGGCGTTTGCTGTCGCTGGAGGCGCCCGCCTCCACGCGCTGTACAGACACCAGAAAGGGCACTCGAAGTTGAAATTCTTTTCCTCTTCTCCATTTTTATTTTATTTTATTTTATTTTATTTTTTATTTTTTATTTTTTATTTTACCATCAAGTGGGGACAGCCCCCGGAGTAGTCCTTCGGGGCCGCGCAGTTTGAACTGTCCTGGGCTTTCCAGCCCGCGGGGCACTGCGGGGAGTCTGGGGCCGCGAAATTAAAATAAATAAATAAATAAACAAACAAACAAACAAACAAACAAACAAATAAATAAATAAATAAATAAATAAATAAATAAAGAGATAAATAAATAAATAAATAAATAAATAAATAAATGAATAAATAAATAAATGAATAAATCCGCGGCTCGAGAGGAAAGCTGAGGCCCACAGTCGCGGTCGCAGGTGTCTTCGGGCTGCAGCAAAAAAGCAATAAGTGAAGTTTGCTGCTGCTGCTGCTGCTGCTGCTGCAGCGCAGCAAAGCGGAAAAGAAAGCAAATTTGCTGCTGCAGCAAAAGCAACTCAGAAGCAAAGACAAGGGCCAACTGCAGCAGCTCACGGGGGCGGGCGCTGCGGCCTGGGCCCGTTTGGCCTGCGGGCTTTGCTGAAGTCTGAAAAAACAAAAGTGCGGAGAGACTCTGAGGGGTCACCGCCGCGTCCTGCAGCCCCGCGGAGGTGTCCATACACCGCAGCGCCCCAACAAGTCCAACAAACCTTCAAGGCCCAAGGAAGCTTCAGATTTAAAAGTGGAAGACTCAAACTTGGCAGCTCCGCAGCACTGAGTCCGCGGCGCCTGAGGCTGCTCAGCAGCGCCCCCAGCTGCGAGCCGCTGCGGCTGACGCCCTGGGAGGGGTCGACTGGAAAAGAAATTAAAATTAAAATTAAAATTTAAATTTAAATTTAAATTAAAATTAAAAAAAAATTCAAAAAACTTACACACGGGGAAAGCTGCTGCGGCCACTGGCGGCGAAGCTGGCAGCGGCGCTGCAGCCGGCGGGACGGCGGGGAAGGGGAGCTGGCCTTGGGCCACACTTGGCAGTGCAGCAGCAGCAAACTGTCCAGCTGGCACTGCAGCAGCAGCAGCAGCAGCAGCTGCTGCTGCTGCTGCTGCTGCTGCTGCTGCGGGCCTCTGCGCTGCTGCTGGGGAGCTGGGGGGAGGCGGAAAGGAAATGAGTCAAAGGGGAAAACCTGGAGCGGCTTGGGGGGGCAGCTGGGGCGGCGGGCGGCCCAAGAGAGTGCCGTCCTTCATCTGCAAAGTGCCGTAGTGCAAGTTGGGCTCGAAGGTCGCGGCCAGCGGCGCTGAAGGGGCCTTCGGGAGGACAGCCGCGCGGACTCCAACGTCTGAAGAAGTTGGAAAAGACCAAATTAGCCCGGGAGAGGCTAAGTGGACGGGCCGGCCCAGCGGGTCCAGCTGCAGCACGCCCGACGGCAGCGCCACGCGCACTGCGGCTGCGCACGGACTCCGCAGGGAAAGCGGCGGGAAAGCCAGCTCCGGCCCCGCCAAAAGCACAAATTCAACTAATAAAAACAATTTCATGCTGAGTATTTTCTTTTTAAGCGGCTTCGTTCGTTGAAATCTTCTGTGGGAAGCGCCGCGCGGGAAGGCACTACTCGCCGCTGCAGAGGTGGACGTACACCTCAACGCCCGCTGAAGAAGCCGAAGATCCACTGCTGCTAAAGGGCTCCCTAAACTCCGATTTCTTCATTAATTCTTTTGACTAAAATCCAATTTATGCTTCGACTTTTTCGCTGCTTGTGGGTTTCTTTGAGGGAACTACTTTGGCGTTTCAAGAGACATCGGCCGACGGCCAACAGAAGCTGAAGGCGTCTTGGATCGCTCGGCTAATCCAACTGTTGGAAGCAAATTTTCGAGTTAAAAAATCTGAAATTGGGGGAAATTTATATATTTTTGGGAATTAATGTGAATTAATGTTTCTAATTTCTCGCTGATGATGAGGAAACGCCAATATCTCGGGCGGCGAGTGGTGGTCGGTGGTTGGACTCCGGGTCTCGGCTCAGCCTGCCGTGCAGCTGCAGAAGGCCCTTAGCCACAAATTGTTATTTCTTTAATAACAATTTAATAACAATATTTGTTTGTTTTTGAAGAAATAAGAAGCAGAAGAAAGCTCGTGGCTGCCCGTCTCAGCTCGAATGCACCGGGCCAGCGCACGAGGCTGGTTTGCAAGTCCCGGAAGCTGCGCCGACGTCTCTGCAATCATCTCGCGAGTTATTGGACTTTTAATTTGCATTTTTTGACTCAAAAAGTCCAAAAAAGTCCAAAAAAGTCCAAAAAATTCAAAAAAAAATCAAAAAAAATTCAAAAAATTTATTTTTTTTGCAAAGTTTCGCCGCGATGGCTGCAGAGAACTTTCGCCAGCTGGACGCAGCGGACTTCCCGGAGAGCATCGACGAGTATGGGCGCGAAGATGCCAAGCGAGAAGAACTAATTAAAAAAAACAGACAAATAAATGAATAAATAAATAAATAAATAAATAAATAAATAAATAAATAAATAAATAAATAAACAAATAAATAAATAAATAAAAATAACAATGAATAAATAAATAAATGAATAAATGAAAATAAAAAGAATTAAAAAATTTGGCCAGTTGGTTCGTTTGCAAGAAGTAGAAAGTGTTCAAACCGGTCGAAATCGAATTTAAAATAACTGCAAATAAGAAAAAAATAAAAATAAAAACTTCAATTTATCAATTGATCAATTAGTTAATTAATTAATTAATTAATTAAGTAATTAATTA
>NW_013655143.1:32839-37839 GCF_000499385.1 Eimeria necatrix
GAAAAGTTGTTCAATTTCCACCAACTATTAAAGTTTGCAAATTTACTTAAGAAACGAAAATTAAAGGGATTTGCAGTCAAATTTAAGCAGTAGAATCAAGTGGAAAATTGGTAGATAAGGACTGGCCGGGGTGGGTGAGAGGCGTGGGAAGTGGTTTTTTGTCCATTAATTCATTATTCTTCAACTAATTATATCAATTGCATTAAATAAAACTATTTATTTGCAAAGATCTTGAGAAAACTGCAGAAAACGGAGCTTCAGATTGGCGCTGCTGGCCAACGAGCTGCAGACGGTGGGGCCCCCAGCTAATCTTGTTTTTAAATGCAGCAATTCGCTTCTGCACTAAATTGCTGAGCAATTTGCCTCAAGTTCTGTTGACTTGTCTTATTTGGCCTCTTTATTTCGTGCAAAGAAACGAAGAAGCCGCAGAAAATGAATCTCTGATCTTTTTTGCAAACTTCTTTGGCTGGAAGTGCAGCAGAAAGCAGGCGAAGTCAGCCCACAGCGTGAAAGGAAAGCGGGCGAAGTGAAGCTGCTGTGGATATATCGCTGTAGCTAAGATGTGGGCCCGAGCATTCATCTATGCAAGACCTCGCGGGGGCACAAGTCGAGAAGAATCTGTTTTTTGTGGACCTGTATAGGCCTTTTCACTTCACTTTTAAATTTTCTGCAAATAATAAAGTATATATTTGATGGGTGGGGCTCCTCTAGCTCTGGTTGAACTCCACGGCTGGACTATCTGGGGTGTCGTGCTGATCGTGTTTGCATTCAGTTAGCTTCTCCACGCGTTGTTGGCTCAGAAGAAGAGGCAGCGCTTCATCGTCGGGCCAAAAATAGTGAGAAAAGTCCAAAATAATGGTTCTTTAGGCTTTGTAATCTTCTTTTCTGTGTGTGCCATGCTGGCTGAGCTCTTCGTGTGCTGCGAGGCTGGGGGCGAGCAAGCAACGCGCAGCGGCGAGGGATCTACGCCTTCCTTACACCACAGCTCTAAGAACTAACAATCAAAAAGTAAATTTAATTCGAATTCAAGAAATAATACGAATCCTCAGGACAGTGAAGGCTAGAACTGCGGTTGGCCCCTGTGCACGGCTGGCTTGCTGGCGCTCGATGATCCCACAGAGCGTGAGGGCAAGAAGGCCACAATAAGCCATAAAGGCCGGGGTTAACTGGTGCGTTTGGCTTTAAAAGAGGATTTTGGAATAAAAATTGAATTAAGGAGAATTCGTTTGTTGGAATGGCGGCGAGTTTGCGAGGCTGATCGGCGCGCATCGAACGCTCGACAGCCGACACTGCATGGCGCTGCCGACGCGTTGGTCCACCGCGGAAAACTGCAATTTTCGAAGAGTTGGTTTTATTCTCCGTCTTTAAACTATTCAAAGGCATCAAACTCGCGGGAATAACTCTCAAAAGTGGTGTTTACCTGGCCGCCGTGGTCGCGCTGGTCCCTGCAGGCCCAGTTTTAGTTCCGCCTGGGGGCAGCAGATTCCCGCAGTTCGCCCTTCCCCTACTCTTTCAAAGCCCGTCTCCTCCGTTAATTTACCTTTTTATTTCGAAGTTTTATTTCGGATCTGGCTGAGAAGGCCTGCTGCGCGCCCTGCGTGGCTGCTGCTAGCTCGCGCCGCCGCTGCAGTTTGCGGGCTCTGAGGGGGGGTTTTCCGGCGTTTCGCGCGGACTTTGGCCACAATTGGAAATGGAGAACTCCTGCAAAAGCAGCAATGCCTGCGAATTTGCCGGAGTGCCTTCGAACCGGCAGGGGCGGGGGCTGCCGCACCGGCGGCCGGGCTCAGTGCCAGCAGCAGCAGCAGCAGACGCCGCAGGAATGTGCACGGGGCGCATAACAGAGCTGCAGCAGCACACGCGGAAGCGGACGGACTGGCTGCACCGCAAGGGCCGCGAGTCTGCAGCTTTTTCGCTGCGCGTGGACGCAGCAGCAGCAGCAGCAGCAGCAGCAGCAGCAGCAGCAGCAGGTTCGCAAAAGAAAAGCCAACTGCGGCACTGCGGGGCCAACCTCGAGGACCAGCGGCGCCACTTCCAGACCCGCTGGAAACCCGTGGAGGGCAAAATGGCCTTCTGCACTGGCCGCAGAGAAGGCAGTGCTGCTGTTGAATGCGATTATGACTTCATCGACAGAGACAACACTTACCACACTTGGAAGCGAATGAACGAGGGCCAGCGACACACGGGATCCCACCTGCAGGCGAGTATTTCATGCAGCTTTCCCGCTGCTGCTGCTGCTGCTGCTGCTGCTGCTGCTGCTCCACTTGCTGCTGATCTCTGCTTTTTTCCCGAGTTTCTCCCTTTAAATTTAAAAAATATCGCGTTTTATCACAAGTGCTTTTGCTGGGCTTTATTTTTTTCCCCGAGTTCGCCTTCTTTCTGGTGTTTCCGAGATCGGCGGCGCAGCAGCCCGCTCTGCGCTCGCCCAGCGGAAACTTGAAAATATAAAACTTCTTCATTTACGAAAAAAACAAATTAAAAGTCTTTAAAGGGCATTTAAGTGGAACTTGAGCCGCTAATTTGCCACTTTGGGCCTCAGAAACTCGAGCTTGGTGCGCGTTCATGTTTGGGTTTGAGTGGCTTCTGCCGGCGGTGAACTGCGGCAGCGCGAGGGAAACCCGCGGTAAAGTGGCATTAAAAAGGAGAAATAAAAGAACTAAAGGGTTTATTTTTGATTTTAAATCCCGGAAAACTCGAATTGGGGTCTTTTGTTCCGCTTTCTTGCTGCAGTTCGACCGCTTTCTCACCGTGGAAGAGTCCGCAGGCCGCAGCGACCGGCTGCCCGAAGTGCACAACAGAAACCCGCCGCTGCCGAACCTCGACGGCCCCTTCGAACG
Organism: Eimeria necatrix; assembly: GCF_000499385.1. Taxonomy (NCBI): domain Eukaryota; phylum Apicomplexa; class Conoidasida; order Eucoccidiorida; family Eimeriidae; genus Eimeria; species Eimeria necatrix. The sequence goes on from NW_013655143.1 coordinate 35,674, forward strand.
GCCGCGGCCCCACGGGGGCAATTTGGACCGCACTTTCATGCCGCGCGAAGACGCGAAGCGCAGCGACGAGTACTTGCAAAAAAACAAGAAAAACGTTTCTTGCAAAAGCAGCCACTTGCAGCTCTCCACGCTCCACGTAAGCCCTGCGAAAGCTGCTCTCAAAAAGGCCTTTTAAGCCGAAGTTTTGAAGCAAATTATTGCACAAGAGAAGTGCTGCAGGCTGCAGCGCGGGCTTTCAGTTTGCCCAGCGACTGGGCGAGGCTGCCTGCAGCCACAGGCTGCTGCGCTGCGAAGTAGGCGGCTGCTTGTGCAGCAAATTAACATAATTTATTTAATAATTTACTTCTTTTACTTGCTGCTGCTGCTGCTGCTGCTGCTGCTGCTGCTGCTGCTGCAGAACGTGACGGGAGCGGACTTCGGGGAAATGCGCCACGGGCTCAAAAGAAACCCCTGCGAAGACCACGCCTTCGACTTTGTGTTCCCCCCCTCTGCCTCTTGAGCAGCGAATTGTGTTTGGTGCAGCACTTCGGAGGAAATTAATTCAAGAAGAAGCAGCAGCAGATCTGCTGCAGCAGCAGCAGCAGCAGATCTGCTGCAGCAGCAGCAGCAGCAGATCTTTGGGAATGGTTGGCTCTTGAAGCCACGCGCATGCACTACTCCACACCAAAGCCTAACTCTACTTAGTTTTGTTCTTTTGCAAACATTGGCCTCAGAAACTGCAGAGTGGGCTTTATAGATTTGTCCACAGCCCCTGCGGCACTGCAGCAACACTTGGCTGCTGCTGCTGCTGCTGCTGCTGCTCGCGCAGCGCAGCAGCAGCAGCAGCAAACCGCAGAGCGCCGCAGCACAGATTTGGAATTGCAGTTTCATAATTATAAATAATTATCCCCGCGAGAACATTTACGAATAAGTGCGTTTGCCCTTTATTTGAGGTGTACAGACACCTCAGGCGACACCAAGGCCACAGCTTTCCGCCCCGACTCCGCACATCATTTCAAATCTTTTCAAATCATTTCAAATCTTTTCAAATCTATTCAAATCTTTTCAAATCTTTTCAAATCTATTTAAATCTATTTAATTGCTTTTTGCATCAAATCCAAAGGGCAAAAGGGTCTCAGTCTAAATTGCAAACCCAGAGAGCAGCTCTGCCTGTAGAGCAGCAGCTGCGGGCGCAAATGCATGCGCCTTTTGTCTTTGTTGTTTATTTTTATTTATTTTAATTTTATTTTTGTTTTTATTTTTCCAAATTTTTGCCTAAGGCCTTTCCCAAGCTACTACTAGCAGCTGGAGCTCGTGGGGGCCTGCAGCAGCAGCAGCGAGTCCTGCAGCAAGCAGCGTGCGCGCCTTTGCTGCTGCGCTGGTCCTGCGACTGCTGCTGCTGCTGCTGCAGCTGCTGCTGCTGCTGCAGCTGGTGCTGCTGCTGCTGCAGCTGGTGCTGCTGCTGCAGCTGGTGCTGCTGCTGCTGCTGCAGCTGGTGCTGCTGCTGCTGCTGCTGCTGGTGCTGCTGCAGCAGCTGCTGCTGCTGCTGCTGCTGGTGCTGCTGCAGCAGGTCAGTCCTCGTCGATCTTGGGGGCGACGTAGAAGCGGAGGCAGCTGAAGTCTTCTGCGTCGACGGCCATTGCTGCTGCTGCTGCTGCTGCTGCGCTGCAGTGGCCTGGGGGCGGCAGCGGGAAAGTGAAGCGCATGGGAGTGCCTCGAGTCATGGCCACTTCGAGGCGTTCGCAAAGGCTGGCGCCTTTCACGAAGTTCGACAAGTAGCGCACTGCGAAGTCCTGTTCGAAACTCTCGCTGCACTGCATGTCCTGCAGCAGCAGCAGCAGCAGCAGCAGCAGCAGCAGCAGCAGCAGCAGCAGCAGCAGCGGCGGTGCAGCAGCAGCAGCAGCAGCAGCACTTGGGGAAAAATTCGTTTTGAAAAAATAAAAATTGCTTTTATTCAACAAGACTTCAATAATGCCTCAGGCAGTATTCATGTGTGTTTGTCCAGCAGCAGCAGCTTCTTTGCATGCATTAAAATATAATTAAATGGTTATTTGCATGCATTAAATGTAATTAAACGGGTATTTGCATGCATTAAATATAATTAAATGGGAATTGCATGCACTAAATACAATTAAATGGTTACTTGCATGCATTAAATACAATTAAATGGGTATCTGCATGCATTAA